>NW_015151519.1:177050-187363 GCF_000732505.1 Cyprinodon variegatus
TCTCACAAGGAAAAATGAATTGAAAAGTGGCAGAAAATGGTGTAATAGCGAAGGAAAGGTCATATTAATCCCTGAAAGAGATGCCGAAATAAGGGGGACAAGATAGTGTGTCATGTTGAGAAGGAGCTCTATTTTTAGACTCCGGGTAAATCTGAGCTAAAATCCCTCGGTGTTCAACTTTGAAGCCAGCTTCTTGGAGAATATGTGCTTAGAGCAGAGCACTTTAAGCCCTTCACCAGTTCCTCTCTTAGTCATTTAAACCTGCCTGCTCCTAATTAATGGCTCTACCCTGCCGATGTGATTAGGGCTGTGATGATCCGGCAGCGCAGTGATGCGGCTCGTGGGGCCCAGACAGAAAATGGCACATGGGGAAGAGTATTACTACACTCTTTCCTGACCTGTAACCTGCTAGACAATTAGATATTAAAGAGAGAACTTGGCAATTAGTTGCTGAAGGGGTGTAACAGTGGAAGGAAAGGCTTAATCTAAATGGATAGTTCAAGGTATCTGAATCAACTCAGAAGGTTAGATTCAATTAATATCTGCTGTAGATGTAGTAATTACATTTTGTTTACTTATATAGTACTGTATTGTACAGTATTGTTGTCCTAAGGCACTTTAAACAAACACACACACAAATATATATAACGCATTCAAGTCTGTTTTATTATACTGATTTGTAAATATATAAAAAAAATCCTGCTGGCTAAATTGAGTTACTGACTTTGTGGCAACCGCTTCTCCTGAACAAGAAAGTCTCAAATAATGTCATCTGTATTTGATCTTTTGTATTCAAATTTATATTTTCCCATTTTTTTAAACAAAAAAATCTAATTGCAGATGGTACTTTTACATAAAATAAAGAAAGGCATTATAATTATGCTCAGCCAGCAGGTGAAAAGAAATGCTTACAACAACATGGACATTAAAAAGAAGATTTCAGTATAACTAAACCGGTGTTAGGCTAAAGATACACGCAAAGCAGTTGCTACACTTTTTCTTTGACACATTTATACTTTCCTATCAATAATTAAAATTCTCAATCCATGCTGAAATGTTAGTCAAAGCAGATTTAGGAAAAAAAAGAAGGAAAAAAGTGCTTTACCGCTGTTACGGTTTCCACCATATTGAGCAGTTTTAAATTGGACTTTCATTCCGTTGCTATATAGAATCTTTTGGTCAATGTATAAAAAATAGAATTTTAAAAACTATGTGGGTATAAAATTTTAGTTTTAATGAATATAAGCTCTGTTTGCATATGCAGAAAATCTGCACTTCTGTGTACTGGCAAAAATCTAGTTTAGTATGGATAGGGGATTATTCCAGGTTAGCTGGATTAGATGAAGATGGTCACTAAAAGCCATATTAGTTCATAAACTTTTAAACTGTCTGAACAGCTGCAGTGGTATGTTATTAAAACATGGACTGCTGGTCATTAACAAGAAAAACTGAGGAAGGAGGCAATAATTCCAATAATGTACTTCACTGTCTGCGGAGAGGGAAGTCTGGGAGTCTCTGCTTAGTCTGCTGCCCCCGCGACCCGGTTCCGAATAACGACGACGAGTACGAGTACGAGTACTTCCTGTGTGAAACGTCCGAAAAACATAACCTGTCCGATGTTCATAGTCAGAATAATAGTCTAAACATAAAGTGATGTTAAAAGGGAAACACTTACAGGGCTTTAAAAGAACACTCCTTATGATCTTTACTTATTCCTTTCTTTAAGTCGGTGCTTTAAGTCTCTGACTCTTGTGTGCCCTTGTGTTTTAAAATAAATAACTAGTTGTAGCCCCCCTTACTCATCACTACACATTACTGAAACTGGCATACCATCCTAGAATGTAAGTCGATATACACACAGGATGCTCTGGATTACAGGGCTCTAGTAGGTTTGACCTTACTTGTTTATGCAGTTTCTTTGGAGTTTTAGAGCCAAAATGCCTTTGCCCAAATTACATTTTGTATTTCGCTTGTCCACGTGTTCGAACTAAAGAGGCAAAAATAGATTTGAATGTCTCTGCCACCTCTGCTTAAAACTCATTTCATTTTTAACTTAAACTGTTGAACAGGTTTCACTGAAAGCTTTACAATCTACCTTAAAGGAGTCATAGAATGCAAAACTAAGTTTACATTGTTATCAATGAATAATGTAGTTCAGCAGGTGAAATGGACATACAGAGAAGTTCAAACCCCGTCGACACCTCCTTTCTCTGTAAATCTCACCATGCTAAACTTCCAACATAAAACGGGCGAATCCAAACGAAGCCGCAAACTGACGTACACTCTGTGTTGAATTGTTTGGTTCTGGCCTGTACTTTTGTCATGCCCCGGGGGGATGGGTATAAAGTGTCGACTGCTGGGCCGCTGACTGGACATGACCCTAGCAGAGAGCCATGAGCCGCCTTCCTCAGCTGGAGGAAGGGGGCTGGGGGCCGGTAAGGCAGGCAGGGGAAAGCACGGGGCCGCATGTGTCCAGACTACCGTCACCAGGTCGGGTTCGGTCGCTCCGTCCCCCCACTGGCTCCCTGCACATGTCTGCCAGACCAGCCCCGGCGCTCGGGTCTGCTGCAGTGTAATCAAACAAAATACTGGACAATTTTGAAAAAAACCCTGGACATTTTTTTAGGTCTGAAAAGTAGGACATGTCCGGGAAAAAGAGTACGTCTGGTTACCCTACCATATCAACAATCTCAATGTTTCATTGAGTGAGTGCTTGTTGCTATGATGCGTCTTTGCTCTGCAGTTTCGCTCATTGTAAACCAACCAATCAGCGCACAGCTTATCTAAATATTGATGAGCATACCATAAAAGGATGAAAACCTGTCGTTTTATTCTAGGTCTTTTAACCAGGTTTGCATTAGGGCTCATAGAACAGCAAATATGCTATTTTCAGCCCAACCAATGTTACACACCCTATTCAGAGACATTAAAGACCAGCACCAAATACCCTATATAATCATTTTATGACCCCTTTAAGTCTCTGACTCTTGTGTGCCATTGCGTTTTGAAATAAATCCATAGATGTAGCCCCCCCTCACTCATCAATATACATTTCTGAAAGTTGCATACCACCCTAGAATGTAAGGCTACACTGGAAGGCTTTGAATTACAGGGCTCTTGTAGGTTTGACCTTCCTTATTTATGCAGTTTCTTTGGAGTTTTAAAGCCATAATGCCTTTGCCAAAATTACATTTTGTATTTCGCTATTCCACGTGTTCGAACTGAACAGGCAAAAATAGATTTGAATGTCTCCGCCACCTCTGCTTAAAAGCCCTGTCATTCTGACCTTAAACTGTTGAACAGGTTTCACTGAAAGCTTTACAATCTACCTTAATCTACCTTAACCCTAACCCTACAATGGAAATCCTTCCAACAGGCTTTAAACTCAGAAAATATCTATTTATACTAGAACAATAGCTCTAGTGCTTTATTTGTCATATTTGCTTGTGTATTCCTAAGGTTTTTTTTGTTTAAATTGTTGTCCTGTTCACCATGAAGTAATGCTGTTTGTATTTCCCTTGTGTTACCCTTGCAAAAGAGGCCTTTATCGTTTTACTGCTATAGGTGTTTTATCTTGTTAACTTAGGACAGAAAAAAAAATACATAAATATCAAAGTTACTCTCAGAGCATAATTTAAATAATTTTTGCCTGCCCTGATTCACATGTGGAAAAATAATTTGTCAGGCAGTTAATGACTGTAGTAAAAGGTTATAGGTAAGATCTAGGGCAGGGGTCTGCAGCACCGGAGCTGCAAGTAGCTCTTTGAAGCCTCTGCAAAGGCTCTTAACAGTGGCTAAAACTGATAAAGAGCCAAGTAAAGCTTTTTAATATAGTTTAACAACAAATACCATTCCTACAAGTTAAGCATGTTTTTAAAGAATATTTGATTTTAATTTCCATTACAGAATGACATTAAAGAATCAGAAATACGTTGTAGATCTACAATTCTTGTCATAAGTCTGGATCCTATCGAACAAAACCTAACATCAATGCTTCCTCTTAAAGAAACTTTTATGTTTTATCCTTTCTTTCAAAAAATACAAATAGCAAATTAGATGTTTGCTGTTTAAAATGGCAACATATTTCCTATTGCATATATATATATAGTTTTATTTAAAGGTCATGTAATATTTGCTGCACTAAACTACTTTTATTTAGCTGGGCTCAAGGTTAAATGGCTCTCTGGATTGGAAAGGTTTCGGACTCCTGGTCTAGGGTTAGATTTCGGAATAGGGACAGAATGCTAAATTACTCATGATCCAGCAAGGGGCTGACCTTGACAGCACTACAAAATGACCCCTGCAGTCAGACACTTCTCAAAGTAATACTTCACTTTTATCTCAAATAAATAGGGAGTGGTACAAAGGATTAATAAATTGTGTATCCCAAAAAGGTTGTGAGACTGAAGTTGTTTTAAGTCTATAGATGCTTGGTTTGTTTTTAGTCCCTTTTTTTGATTAATAGTCGTTAAAAGTCCAAGAGAGCCACCACTTTACAAAAAACCCTTCTTAAAAAATCCTGAGCTATGATGTTTAAGGAACAGTTCAGATTTTTTTAAATGAAGTTAAATTATCATCAGTCCTTCTCTGTCTTAGCTGCATCATGTAATAGTTTGTGGAAAAGTAAAGACTGGAAAAGGTTATCAATCAGGCAGACAGACTATTAGTTTTAAATAAATTATTTAATATATTTTTTTAAACCCAAGATGAAAATGTTTACATCTGGTTTTATAGTGATATTAACTTTTTCATTTTTTTTTTACAAGAGATCATCGTTAAAGTTTGAGCTTTAGGTTAGCTGCAGTATCAGTCTACCTAATGAGTTCACAGTGTGGAAAAGTGAAGTTAACATTTGGCTTTTGTGCAGGGCTGTCCCCGGTCGCAGCAGAATCTTATATAGTATGTTTCTGTGCTTCTCCAGGTCATGCAATTTTTTGTTTGGAAATTATCCTGACAAACTTGTAACCAGCCTGCTTCTTTCCCCGTGTAACAATTCCTTGTAACACAAAATATATTTACCAAAAATAACAACAAAGTTACCAGATGTATTTTCTAAAGGTGATTGATAACCGCGAATATAACCCTTGATCTCATCTCATTAATAACAATAGTTTGAGTTGTTTTTAAATGGATGTGCTGTTTGTCGTATTATGCTCCTTTGTTTTCTAAACCCCAGAGAACATCTGTCTACTTTAACAAAGGAAACTGTTAGTGATCAAACCTTTACAGATGTTTACTTCCAGAAACCTGGCCTACACATGTGTTGAGTGTACAGAAGCTAAACAGAGGAGATGTGGGAAGTAAATTGGAAATGAAGGAAGCTGGATTTTCTCAATCATGTAATCAGGACAGAGGTGTTGAAGTTCTGAGCTCTGAAGCCCATAGATGAGAGAGAAACCATCGGAGCCGAGAGGAGACGAGGGGTCCGAGGCAGAGACGCTCACAAACACAAGGCTCGATAGATGTGTAATTCAATCAAAGCTTCAAAAATAGATTTAAACAGCAGTGCCCTCCTTTTATAAGCCCCTCTTATTTACTCCACCAGTCACCCACTGCACACCAGTCTCTTTTTTTGCATTTAGTTTTTCTTTTTCCTCTTTGTGCAAAATTTGAAATGGGTGTTTTCTGGGTTACCCTGGACCTAAAAATAGTACCAGCAGTAGATTCATAATGCAGGACCAAGAGAGGGGCTGGGTAAGGTGACAGAGGGAGAGCAAATGGAGGAAAAGAGGCAGAGAGTTGCCATTAGAAGAAGAGCGCACTAGAGCCAGTTGGCAGAAGAGCTGTTATGAAACCGCATACTCTGTGTGTGAAACGCAGTGGAATGCAGATGGAGAAAACTGTCAGTGTACGATGGCATGTGCAGTGCCTAGAGCTTGTAGAGGGAAATAAAAAAAAAAGTCTAGACATTTAACATCCCGCCTCCCACCTCCATATCTTTCAGACTTCCTGGATGAGATCTCAGAGACCCTATGTCCTTCCTGTTCACCATCCTCTGCCTCCGTCCTCTGCATCCCTTCCTCACGTCTTCACCTATATCAAACCTTCATTTCAGGCCTTTACACTTCCCAGAAATTGACAGGATGTGATATAAAACAACGCACACACATACACAAACTGACATGCAAAGGAAAATGCATTCCTGATTGCATTCCTAATTGCATTCCTGCAAAAAGCACAAAGCCACACACACACACACACACAACATGAGAACTCGTGCAGGCAGAATGATGCAGGAGGGAATGCTTGCATGCACTCATTCCTCTCAGAGAGTCATGAAACTGCTCTGATCTAGTGGTGAAGATGGGGAAACACCCACCATTTGTGCAATGAGGGGTGAAATCTTTAAGCTTCATTTTAATGACAGTAGGAAATGAGAGGCAATTTTTTTTAATTATTATTTAAAAAATCGGGCTGATTGCATTAATAATTTTTCCAGGTAAAATTTACAATAAGTGCTTAAATTTACTCTACGTGCTTTTGGTCATTTTTTTAATCGGAACACACAATAGATGAATATATTTGGTGGGTATTCTAGACTTGTTGAATGTAGCGACGGCTCCAATTATCATCTTGTTTTTATTTCTACACTCCTGGATGAAAGAATACTCCGTTCCACAAAGCCACCAAGATAGAAACACACAGATATAAAGATACACACAGATACGGTTTAATACTCACTTGCTTTTGGCTCAGGTTCGTTTCGAGTGCGCGCAGAGACACGCACATCAAGCTTTAAAAAAAAAAAAAGGATCAATCAAAATGTAGATTTCTCTGTTTGATCGCTCTGCCTTATGCTTTCAGAGTCCAGTTTCTCGCAGGCATTCAGTTGATCTTTTTTAGGTGTTTTTTTCTCTCCAATCAAAATGAAATAGCGCGCATCTGTTGCTGGAAACCTCCTATTGATACCCGTTGTTATTATTGCCGGATGTTACTTATAGAGCTTATGGTCATGCTGATGATGGCACAGGGATGGAGTCTTTCGGATGAAATGAAGCAGAAGTCCCCCTCTTATATGTGCTATTTTCTCTCTCCCACCTCTTTGTTATTGCCAAAAAAGAAAAATAACTGCCAGCTTTTTTGTTGTTGTTTTTTCTTTTTTCTTTTTTTAACAGTGCCTCTCTATTTCTCTTTCTCTACGCTTCCAGGCGCAGGGTGTAGCTACCATTCAGGCTCTTCCTCTGTCTCCCCCCTCATCCAAATGTTTCAGATGAGATGCAGCCTGTAGACACCCCCCCTCTCTCTGTTCCTTTGGAGGAGCGTCACCTCATGCACTTTTTTTTTTTCTCAGACGGTACATGTGGGTGGATAACAGAGCAAGACAGAAAGGGTGGGAGGACCCTGGTGAATAGAGAGGCTAATGTTTTTCCCATCTGCCTTTTGAACTTCATTTATACATATGCAATAAAGCAGGAAAAAAAAAGACTGTGATGATTTGTATTTTTGTCTGAATTTTTTTCAACCCCCATTTCATCCCCACTTAGACTCGGTCTGCTCTGGACGCACAAACACCATTTTGTCTACAGGTTCCTGGCTTTGATTGTGGCTCTGGTGACATCAGTAGTCATGTGGCTTAAGAGGAGCAGGTGGATTCTATTAAAGAAGTGTAATAGCAATAAAATCAGTAAGATTAAAAAAATAAATAAATAAATCTGAAAATGCATTTTTACTGGTTCTTATTTTAAAGCTTTGACATATTTATTATATTATATTATATTTATATTATATAAAATCCCTGGATCTCTACATGTGCATTGCACCACTATACAATTCAAAATTAAAGAACATAAATAAACCATTAAGGCTAAATATAATAAATAACAAAAAGGAATGATAAATTACTTCATTGTTTAAAGAGCTTTTGATTTAGTTTTAGCTTCCAGGCTTATTTAGTTCACCCCTGACATCAATTAAAGTTATTACAGTTCTGTAGTTCAGGAGAAGATGTCACCATTACTGGAAAATGTTCTGCCTCCCTCCCCATTAGGATTACTGGTGCCAATAAAAATATGAGATAGATTATTTTTAGTATCAACATAAACCTGCCTTCCTTGAAGGGAATGTTTGTCTGTTTGCCTTACAGCCCAGCAAATGTTTACTTCTAGAATAAAATTGTGGTTTAAATTGAATTTTTTGTTGTTGTGTTTTTTCTATATGAACTGAGAGCGTGACACAATATTTGACATGGAATTTTCTTGCTAACCTATATAGATTAATGAACTCAAGTTAAGTGTATCTGTTTTTGTGTGTTTAAAATGATGGTCCTACCAATAAAAATAGTTTATTTTTAGTATTTAATTAAATAATGCATTTATTTAGTGCTCTAAATGTTCAGAGTTACCTTTTTGAAATCCAAGGAAGAGGTCTTATAAATAAAAAATAAGCAACAAGTATGAAAATTTAAATAGTTATACCCAATTCCTGCATAAACTCTCTTCTGTCAAGCTAAAATCCTATAAACTTGAAATCTGTTTCCTATATTACAGATTTTGAACCTTTATTCCATGACATTTACTGTCAGGCATTTTTTTAGCCCAAGATGCTGAAGCAACACTGTATAAGTGGTGCTGAATGAACCAAATGGCTTTAGAGAGTCTTATTGTTTGCCGGCTATTAAAACAGCCAGCCAGCAGTTTTCTTGATGGGCTTATTGATGAGAAACTGAGTGCAAGATAGTCTCATGAAATTTACAGGAATGGCCAATGGCCATTCCATCAGTGCCTGTAACATTTAGCTTTGACCACAGGAAGCTCCCGAATGAGCCAAGTGCAGACAGACAAATGAAGTGAAAAGGAAACATGTGAAGCTTAAAATTACTGAACATGATCTAAAGATGATAAAATAAAGAAAATTCTTCCATTCTCACAAATCTCATGAAGTTGAGATTTTTTTTGTGTGCATCATAGCAAATCTGGGGTTTGCAACACACTTTATACAAAACTAAAGGTTTGTCTGTATAGATATGATTTAAAAGTAAATATCGCAGATAAATCTCAAACAGACACTATGGGCACTCATGAATAAATGAAAGTATTTCTGAGTGCTGCTGTTTTTATCTCTCTGATTCCCTGGTTTATAGCAAACATGTTGTCAAAAAGCTTTAACAGTGAGCTCTTACCTGCTGGAAGGTTTTAATAAGAAGAAAGATGTTCTGTAACATAATGTGACTATTGGAGACTCTCTTGGTCTCAAACTGCTTTATTTGCAGATACTATTTCATGTAACTTGATAAAAAAAAAAGAAACCAAAGCCTGTTTCGCAACCAAATGTTTGCCATTTACTTCCATCTCTTAGAGCTCAGCAGTGGTGCATGTAAGCACAGGAAATACACAGGGGCTGTTTTCAAGAGTTATTTGGTCATTTGAGCTGTCAAAATTACAGCCTGGTCTCCTTCAAAAAGTGGAATTCAGTAAAAATAGTGAAAGTTTTTCATCCTTGGCAGCATATATGTTAAACTAAAAAATAAGGATGTGTTAATACGGTAACCTTTACCGAGTTTATTAGATATTTCGAAGGTCAGAGTAGAATTTTTTTTCCACCTTTTTCTATAGCGGTAAATTTGGATATGAGGTCTCATTTTCAAGATTAACATCCTTTAACCTCACATGCAAAACAGTAACAAGTTAAAACATATATTTATTGCAGTTTATCTGACCAATTAATTAGATAAATACAAAAAATAGAAGATATAAAAACATCATAAAACAGTAGAAATAAAACAACAAACCACCCTGTGATGCAAGCTTTTACACTCTACAGTCGAAGTGAGTTGTCTAACCTCAAGTCCTGTTACAGCCTTCTTCAATCAGAAGGAGCACTGGGAGTGAAAAGCAGAAGAGAAAGTCTATTTGCAGAACTTTGGTTATAAAAGATGAAAGTTGACATATTTAACTGAAAAAGTCTTAATTGATTCAACTCCCAATTACTTTTTTTAATCCCAAAGAGAAATTGAATAGTGATACAACTTATATTACACGGGTTTATTCAATGAACTGCTGTAGATGTTAAGGGCTGTAGGCAGAAAGGCTCTTCTGTAGCAGTCTATATAACTGCTAAAAGGGAGAAGCCTCTGACTGAAGAGACTCTATTGGTGTTTAACAGTCTGATAGGAGGATACTCATGATTCTCCATGATGTTCCTCAGATTTTTTTTTTTTTTTTGTAAGTCATCTCTAGAGGCTTTGGAGGAGCATCAATAATAGAACGAACTCCCCAAACTCATTTGCTCTGATGCTGTTATCTAACAGAATGGAAAAATAAATTACACTCTGCAGACTTTTTGCTGCAAACACTGAAGAACCTAATCTCCTTTAA
>NW_015151519.1:187874-216605 GCF_000732505.1 Cyprinodon variegatus
AGAGTATAGCTGCCAATGCTGGTCGGTATCTATTGATGAAACCACCTCTAACAGGGGAAGCAGCACTAACTCACTGTTTTAATTGAAACCAATGGGTGCAGGCAGGTATATTTTACATGGGGTGAAAAACCTAACACATTGCAGGCAAAGCACAACCCATCATGTTACCATTCTTTAAGAAGAAAAACAAAAATGGTCATTGGGTAAAAAAAAATTGTAGATTGACAATTAGCTGTAAAATTAAATCCCAGAGACCTTCAATAATCCAGTCAATTAAAATCCTCAACAGGTGAGGGCTGAGATTCTACTCAGTGGTAGATGAAAATATTAAGGCTGATCAGTATTTGTACAGATAAAAACAGCAGTCTACATGATTATTTATCGACACTGAAATTATAAGAAGCAGAAATCAAATTTTAAAGTGTCCCTGATGACATGCTTCTTTTTTTTCCTTTTCTTGTTTTATCTAAAGGCTGACTCTGAGATTGATATTGGTGCGATTAAATGTTCAAAGTGTTCACCATTCAAGGCTAAAAACCTGTTTAGTTGAAGAAAAGCACAACAGAAGATCAGAGCACTTTTAACAATGGTTACTACAGTCTGACAATGTGTTATCATTTTACACAAATGTTATTTCCTGCAGGTTTAGATACCATTTTCTGCACTTTCTTTGATGCACTTTTTTATTAAAGTCATTATCTACAAACAAACCCATATAAGAAGTCAATATCGTTTTAACAGATAAGCAGACCAGGCCTGAACATAACTCTGCATGCAGCTCCTCTAAAGTCATTGTGTGAAGCATTTATAAAACAATAAATGAACCTGAACTTTCCATTTATTAACGCTTATGACATCATTCAGCACTAAAGATGTATTTGATCAAGGCTATATTTTTTGACATAAAACAATTACCTGAAATCACTTTGTAAACGGTGCCTTTCCAAGGAACCAGGACATGCAGCATGATGAATGAGTCTAACATTGAGACCTAGGGGTTAAATGGTTGCATTGGCCTTTATTATTTATTAGGCACAAGTCTACCCAAGCTCAGAATGAAGTACTTTCCTCATATCAAAATGTTTCCAGGTCAGACACACATTTTCAAGACCTAACAGTATTTCAATATCACATGTGGATAAAAGTCTAAGCTCAAGTATTTTGGAAAACTTGCTTCCTTTGAACTAAAGCATATTTAGATTTAATAAAAATGTAAGGACATAAGACAGACATTATTCTGAGAACCATACTTTTCAATGTCATTAAGAGCCAAAAGCTTTTTAGACAAATAGTTTTATCTTTTGGATGCAACATTGAGCAGTAATATGAAAACTCTGATAAAAGTTTTATTAATTCAAATAAATTTCCCCCCAAAATTCAAGCTGCTCTGATGTTAAATGTTAGGTCTGTTTGCTACTCTATAACCCAAATATTCTCTAAGTCAGATCAGGCCAATCAAACAGTAATACCATGGTCAATAAAGCAGGTGTTGGTAATTTAGCACTTTGTTCTAGGTCCTATAAGATGATGAAATCAGTATCTCCAGGGAGCTTGGAGCAGATTGTCGTCATGACTTCAGATTTAATTAAATGAAGTGAACCAGCAGCATCAGATGACTCCAAACCATCACTCCATAGTTACCGATGAACAGCTGGGATTGTGCATCTCTAAACTCTTCCTTCAGGCTATATGAAATGTATTTTTGACCATTGAGCAACAGTCCAGTCATTTTGCTCTTAGCCCAGCTAAAATTTGTTTAAAGTTGTGTTTGATTCAGAAGAGGCCTACTATGAGGAGACAGTTGTAGTACAAGTCATGGGTAGGTCTGTATTTGGTGAACGTTTGTATACATACATATATTAATATTTAAATTGGTGACTCCAAGTTCTGACGAGCAACTCCTGAATGTGTTTTCCAACAAGATCCTTCCAGGGCTGCGGTTATCCTTTTCTACCAAAACTTCTTCTTCCACTCAGCTATCCATTATTGTACCTGCATACAGCTTCTTTATTCAGGACTTTTTGTGGTTTACCCTTAAGCAGACTTTATACAACTGAATAAAAATGAAAACTGTGGTAACAATCTTCGGACCAAAGGAGAGATCCAGAGTTAGCTCACAGCTTCAGCTACTACAGCTAGAAACCACTGATTATGGCTGAAATCTTGGTGTCATGATGGACTCAGACCTAAACTTTCAGAGGCACATCAAGACAGTTACTAAGTCCGCCTTTTATCACCTGAAAAACATCTCCAGGATCAAAGGACTAATGTCTAAGCAGGATCTAGAAAAACTAATTGATGCATCTATCTTTAGTAGAATTGATTACCACAACAGTGTTTTCACAGGTGTGCCTAGAGTTCATCAGACAGCTGCATCCAAAATCCAGCTGCACATGTTCTCACTAGAACTAAGAACATAGAGCACATCCGCCCAGTTCTGAAGTCCTTCCACTGTCCCCCAGTAGCTCAGAGAATAGACTTTAAAATCCTCCTGTTGGTCTATAAATCACTGAATGGATCAAATCTCAATACATAACAGATTTGTTGTCAGTGTATCAACCTCCCAGACCACTCAGGTCTTCTAATTTCAGCCCGCTCTGTTCACCCAGAACTAGAACCAAACATAGAGAAGCAGCATATAGTTCCTATGCTCCACTGATCTGGAGCAAACTCCCAGAAAACTGTAAAAGTGCTGACAGCCTGAGTTCTTTAAAGTCAAAAGTTTAAAAACCCATTTATTTAGAGCTGTCTTTGATTGTGGAGGTTAAAGTGATAACTGAGGTATTCCAAAAAAAAGTTAAACAATCCACTAGACTTTGTTTTCCATATTTGAAGACGTTTCACTTCCCAAAATGTCAGAATTGGCGTGGAGTTCCAAGCTTTATAAAGTAGCCCAAACAAAGGCTTGTTTTGGCTTAGAAAACACGCAAACTGAACAGGAGAACATGGCCGCCCCTTTAGGAATGCAAGGTCATTCCCATTCCTAAAGGGAAGTCAGGTCATTGTTAGCCTGCAAAACCTGATACTGGTCTAACAAAGATGATTCCTATATTCTGCTTGTTTCCAAAGCAATTTCTTATACTCGCACATTATTCCAGGGGTGTCTTTCCCAAAATGGAATGCAATATATTGGTGAAGATTATCAGTCATCCAAGTCCTCAAACTTGGAAAACGTCCAAAAGTCCAGTGGATTGTTTTGTTTTTACTTATTTGGAAAGACTATGAACTGAATGAGTGAGAATCCTCACCAGCAATTGATGTATTAACAGTTTAAGGTTGGGGTCCAATTGTTTTATGTGTTTTACACGTTTTTGATCCTCGTTTTTATTTTTCTTCCACTATCAAATTCATGTAAAGCACTTTGAATTGTCCATGTACTGAATTGTGCTAAAAAAATAAACTTGTCTTCCTTTATTTTGACATAACATTTCTGTCATTTATAATTTATCTAATTTTTTTTTTCATAAATTGGGGTATATGTAGTAATAATGAGGAATAAAATGCATGGGTTATATCTGTAATGATTCTAGATATAAGCTTCACTTTGTAATTTAATAAAGCTGTTGTGTATCAACTTTTGAAAGCAAATAACATTTTATTTAAAAAGAAACTCTTCTGTGGTTTCTTTTTAGTGATGTTTTATTCAGGTTTGTTTAATTTCAAATATTAAAACAAAACCATTACACATAAAGAAGTCCTTGATAGACATCTGATTTCTTTTAAAAAACAGTCTTAAAAGGGAAAATATACACAACCAACATGATTGTGGAAAGATCTAAAGAGAAAGATAAGGAATATTTAGAAATATGAATCTCACTGTGAGGAACAACATGCTGGAAAAATATTTAAACAAGAAAAAATATTGAAATATGATTTTTCTTTCAAAAAAGAAGTGACATCTTATTGGACACATCTTTACTAAAGACTTTAATAATGATGGGGTTGCTGTAAGAAATGAAGTTTCAAAGAACCCTTGGACATTTTAGACACCATTTAAAGGGAAATCTTTGAAAATAATCTGTAACGCAGACTTAATGTGAGACCATTTCAATCTACTGGAGTTAAAGGAGAGATAGCTGAGAAACATATCAGGCCTAAAGCTAAACAGTCTCAACCCAAAAACTCTTCTGGAACATTTTGACTTCCATTGAACTGAGTCGCCAACAAAAAGTTTTTTGTTTTTCTTTCACAACCATCAGTAATGTTTGGCTCAGACACGTGTTTTCTCAATAGTTGGCCAAGAAGGCCACTGGATTCTCTTCTTTATGAAAACAAGTCCAGATTGATTCCAGCTGCTCTGATTCTGGGGATGTTGTTCTCCTCCATGTTGGTTTTGTTATCCTGGTGTCGTTCTTATCTCGGTTTCCTCTTTTTTTTCTCCCCTGAATCTTTGCTTTTCTTACCAGCTTTAATCTCTGCTTCCCACTGTTTTCTCACTAGTGTATACAGCCTCATGGTGGCCTGTGCATCTTGGACCTGATAACACAGGAAGCGCTTATTGAAAATATTTGAAAACAATTAATTTAGCTTTTAATTTGCATATTACTTAAAATATTACAGTAAATGCTTCATTCACTGATTACTTACAGATGAGTGTTCCCCCTGCTGAACCTTTACATTGAGGACTTCTTTGCAGAGGACTTTCAAAGAGGGGCGACAACTCTAAAAAATAGAGATTCATGAGTTTGTTTTCACATCTTTACAGTGCTTGAAACTTTAAATGATTCATAAATGTCTGACATCAAGATTTCATGTTTTTTTTTTTTACCTTGGCAATCCTTCGGAAAGGTTTATATTTCTGGGTGTCCCTGATTTTCTTCTTTGGATGATCCAGGAGCAGAATCTGAAACCATTTTCTGAGGTTAAAACATTGTTTAAACCTGATTTGTAACTGTTCCTAGTTGTTTTTAGCTAAGAAAATACAAAACTATTCACACTCCTGTAAATGTTTTCCCAGTTTACCACCTCACAACCCTAAACTTCACGTATCAAGCTTCAGTCCTCAAGACCCAGTGTCCTGCAACTGAAAGAGGCATCTCTGATCAACATGCCTAAATCATACAATAAGATCATAAGCAGAACTCGAAAGTGTCTATGAGGTAATTCTGTCAGTTGCATTGAACAAGAGACATGTCCAAAAGGTGCAGAATACTGGTCATCAAAGACTGCAGTTGACCCACCTACCATGGACTAATGCAAAGTAATAAATAATGATGAAAAGGATGGAAAATGTAACCATTTTCAACTTTTAATTAGGATTGGAAAGGTTGGCTACAGGTTCGTATTCAACCAAATTTACTTTAATGCCCCTAAATACCATCTACGCAACCATTTGCCTTCAGTAACCACCTATTTACTAAATACAGCTCAGCAGTCTGGTATAAATTCAGCCTTTCTGTGAGAGTTTCAGAAGATTGATAGTGAANTATAATATACAAGTTTCACTTTTTAAATGGAATTACTGAAATCAATCTACTTTTTCATGATATTCTAATTTTATGACCAGCACCTGTACATATATTAATATGTATGTATACAAGTTCTGACCACAAACTGAATGTGCTTTCCATCAAGATCCTTCCAGGGCTGCGGTTATCCTTTTCTACCAAAATTTCTTCCTCCACTCAACTTTCCTTTATTATACCTGCATACAGCTTCTTTAGTCAGGACTTTTTGTGTTTTATCCTTGCTGTTAAGCAGTCTTACAAAAACTGAGGTAATAATCTTCAGACCAAAGGAGAGATCCAGAGTTATCTCACAGCTTCAGCTATTACAGCTAGAAATCACTGATTATGCCTGAAATCTTGGGTGTCATGATGGACTCAGACCTAAACCTTCAGAGGCACATCAAGACAGTTACTAAGTCATTCTCTTTATCACCTAGAAAACATCTCCAGGATCAAAGGACTAATGTCTAAGCCGGATCTAGAAAAACTAATCGATGCATCTATCTTTAGTAGAATTGATTACCACAACAGTGTTTTCACAGGTGTGCCTAAAGAATTCATCAGACAGCTGCATCCAAAATGCAGCTGCCCATGTTCTCACTAGAACTAAGAACATAGAGCACATCCGCCCAGTTCTGAAGTCCTTCCACTGTCCCCCAGTAGCTCAGAGAATAGACTTTAAAATCCTCCTGTTGGTCTATAAATCACTGAATGGATCAAATCTCAATACATAACAGATTTGTTGTCAGTGTATCAACCTCCCAGACCACTCAGGTTTTCTAATTTCAGCCCGCTCTGTTCACCCAGAACTAGAACCAAACAGAGAAGCAGCATATAGTTCCTATGCTCCACTGATCTGGAGCAAACTCCCAGAAAACTGTAAAAGTGCTGACAGCCTGAGTTCTTTAAAGTCAAAAGTTTAAAAACCCATTTATTTAGAGCTGTCTTTGATTGTGGAGGTTAAAGTGATAACTGAGGTATTCCAAAAAAAAGTTAAACAATCCACTAGACTTTGTTTTCCATATTTGAAGACGTTTCACTTCCCAAAATGTCAGAATTGGCATGGAGTTCCAAGCTTTATAAAGTAGCCCAAACAAAGGCTTGTTTTGGCTTAGAAAACACGCAAACTGAACAGGAGAACATGGCCGCCCCTTTAGGAATGCAAGGTCATTCCCATTCCTAAAGGGAAGTCAGGTCATTGTTAGCCTGCAAAACCTGATACTGGTCTAACAAAGATGATTCCTATATTCTGCTTGTTTCCAAAGCAATTTCTTATACTCGCACATTATTCCAGGGGTGTCTTTCCCAAAATGGAATGCAATATATTGGTGAAGATTATCAGTCATCCAAGTCCTCAAACTTGGAAAACGTCCAAAAGTCCAGTGGATTGTTTTGTTTTTACTTATTTGGAAAGACTATGAACTGAATGAGTGAGAATCCTCACCAGCAATTGATGTATTAACAGTTTAAGGTTGGGGTCCAATTGTTTTATGTGTTTTACACGTTTTTGATCCTCGTTTTTATTTTTCTTCCACTATCAAATTCATGTAAAGCACTTTGAATTGTCCATGTACTGAATTGTGCTAAAAAAATAAACTTGTCTTCCTTTATTTTGACATAACATTTCTGTCATTTATAATTTATCTAATTTTTTTTTTCATAAATTGGGGTATATGTAGTAATAATGAGGAATAAAATGCATGGGTTATATCTGTAATGATTCTAGATATAAGCTTCACTTTGTAATTTAATAAAGCTGTTGTGTATCAACTTTTGAAAGCAAATAACATTTTATTTAAAAAGAAACTCTTCTGTGGTTTCTTTTAAGTGATGTTTTATTCAGGTTTGTTTAATTTCAAATATTAAAACAAAACCATTACACATAAAGAAGTCCTTGATAGACATCTGATTTCTTTTAAAAAACAGTCTTAAAAGGGAAAATATACACAACCAACATGATTGTGGAAAGATCTAAAGAGAAAGATAAGGAATATTTAGAAATATGAATCTCACTGTGAGGAACAACATGCTGGAAAAATATTTAAACAAGAAAAAATATTGAAATATGATTTTTCTTTCAAAAAAGAAGTGACATCTTATTGGACACATCTTTACTAAAGACTTTAATAATGATGGGGTTGCTGTAAGAAATGAAGTTTCAAAGAACCCTTGGACATTTTAGACACCATTTAAAGGGAAATCTTTGAAAATAATCTGTAACGCAGACTTAATGTGAGACCATTTCAATCTACTGGAGTTAAAGGAGAGATAGCTGAGAAACATATCAGGCCTAAAGCTAAACAGTCTCAACCCAAAAACTCTTCTGGAACATTTTGACTTCCATTGAACTGAGTCGCCAACAAAAAGTTTTTTGTTTTTCTTTCACAACCATCAGTAATGTTTGGCTCAGACACATGTTTTCTCAATAGTTGGCCAAGAAGGCCACTGGATTCTCTTCTTTATGAAAACAAGTCCAGATTGATTCCAGCTGCTCTGATTCTGGGGATGTTGTTCTCCTCCATGTTGGTTTTGTTATCCTGGTGTCGTTCTTATCTCGGTTTCCTCTTTTTTTTCTCCCCTGAATCTTTGCTTTTCTTACCAGCTTTAATCTCTGCTTCCCACTGTTTTCTCACTAGTGTATACAGCCTCATGGTGGCCTGTGCATCTTGGACCTGATAACACAGGAAGCGCTTATTGAAAATATTTGAAAACAATTAATTTAGCTTTTAATTTGCATATTACTTAAAATATTACAGTAAATGCTTCATTCACTGATTACTTACAGATGAGTGTTCCCCCTGCTGAACCTTTACATTGAGGACTTCTTTGCAGAGGACTTTCAAAGAGGGGCGACAACTCTAAAAAATAGAGATTCATGAGTTTGTTTTCACATCTTTACAGTGCTTGAAACTTTAAATGATTCATAAATGTCTGACATCAAGATTTCATGTTTTTTTTTTTTACCTTGGCAATCCTTCGGAAAGGTTTATATTTCTGGGTGTCCCTGATTTTCTTCTTTGGATGATCCAGGAGCAGAATCTGAAACCATTTTCTGAGGTTAAAACATTGTTTAAACCTGATTTGTACGTGTTCCTAGTTGTTTTTAGCTAAGAAAATACAAAACTATTCACACTCCTGTAAATGTTTTCCCAGTTTACCACCTCACAACCCTAAACTTCACGTATCAAGCTTCAGTCCTCAAGACCCAGTGTCCTGCAACTGAAAGAGGCATCTCTGATCAACATGCCTAAATCATACAATAATGTCATAAGCAGAACTCGAAAGTGTCTATGAGGTAATTCTGTCAGTTGCGTTGAACAAGGGACATGTCCAAAAGGTGCAGAATACTGGTCATCAAAGACTGCAGTTGACCCACCTACCATGGACTAATGCAAAGTAATAAATAATGATGAAAAGGATGGAAAATGTAACCATTTTCAACTTTTAATTAGGATTGGAAAGGTTGGCTACAGGTTCGTATTCAACCAAATTTACTTTAATGCCCCTAAATACCATCTACGCAACCATTTGCCTTCAGTAACCACCTATTTACTAAATACAGCTCAGCAGTCTGGTATAAATTCAGCCTTTCTGTGAGAGTTTCAGAAGATTGATAGTGAACATTAGAAAACAAACAGCA
Source organism: Cyprinodon variegatus (assembly GCF_000732505.1). Lineage (NCBI taxonomy): Eukaryota > Metazoa > Chordata > Actinopteri > Cyprinodontiformes > Cyprinodontidae > Cyprinodon > Cyprinodon variegatus. The sequence continues at coordinate 196,962 of NW_015151519.1, forward strand.
TGATTAAAACCAAATAACACAATAGAATGACAGGTCAGAGAGGGATTAAAGAAGGGTTTATAACAAGGATAGGTTACTAAAACAAGATCCAAAGATTTAAACATCTCTCTAAGTTAACTTTTATGAAAGAGAGGTAAGAAGAAACCCATTTTATAAAGAAAAAAAAAGTAGTTCTGTGTGCCAAATGCCATGACTGAGACACAGTAAATATGTGGACATGGAGGACTTTGTTCTACTGAGCTAAAAACAAAGGTGATTGTCTTTTCCTGCATGCTTAATAAACTCAGAGTTACATAGTGGTGGCAGCATCATGCTGTGGGGTTGCATTTCTTTAGCAGGAAAGCAAAACTGATTAGAGTGGGTGTGGAGATGTGAATAGTTACTGTAAAAACAAAACAACCCTAAAAGAAAACCCACTGAGAAGCTGCAAGAAGCAATTGAACAATACTTAGGATTAAAGTTTAGTCATGTTAGAATAGCATGAAAGTTGAAATCCCAGCTTGAAATCCCAGATGCTCTTCATCCCACTTGATTGAGCTTGAGCTCAGCTGACTCAGGGAGGCTCAAATACATAAACATATATGATTTGGTTCACATCTCTATTTGGACATTTCCTCCAATGGAAAAATCATACACTACATAAAGCCAGCATAAAACCCTAGTAAAATACAAAAATGAATAAAGTGCGAGGCAGCTTAGGTATAAATACTTTAAAATACACTGTACCTTTAAATCATTATGTATGGCGTGTCCAACCACTATTCTCCCCTGCAGGATGTCAGCGACCTCTCTCTGTACAGTCTGGATATCCTCACCTGAGGTGAAATGGACAAAGACGATAAATACAGTCACACTCAAAGAAGCGCTAGCTATTTTACCCTCAATCAAGTTTTAATCAGCTCAGGTAGCGTCTTACCATCTTCGATATCCTCCGGTCTGATACCGCTGACGGCTGTTCTGTAGTCAGTCACTTTTTCTGTTGGTTTTACATATTTGTCATAGATGCATTTTCCAAACTTGTTCACAAGAGAAACTCGGGCCAGGATGCTTTCCTCGCCTGCAGGACCAACTCCCACCATCTCGCAATCAATGGCCACCACTTTGGTTATGCTATGAGGAAGAAGAGCAACCAGGGTCAAGAAACAAGTGACTACCCCGGAAAGAAGTGCAGAACCATCCCTAATCTGAGTAAAGGAACCTGAGGATGTTTATTGGTCATGTTGTATGAAAAACAAATATACCATAACATAAACATGAAATCATCTAAATTCAAATGTACTAACTCAGAAGATCTATAAGCTTTTTTTAGTTCATCCACAACATATATACTTAGAGTAAACAATTTCAGCCTTTGCTCCAAAACAATTCTACGATCTTATTTAAGGATCAACTGGTGCTCTGCTGCTGCCATGTCAGGTGCATGAGGGGTTTAAACAAGTGTTTCAAAGCTGGATTTGGTAATAATCTAGTGGGAGATGGAAATACTGTACAACAGGAAAAACTTTATCAATAAAAAGCATGTCGACTGCAACATGGACAAAAGATTGATCAATTTAACTTTATCTGTTAAGTTAGAGGAAACTAAGGGTGGGCATTTATCATTATCATGAAGTTTCTGGTCAAACGATAAGTTAAAATCAATGATGATTACAAATCCCAGAAACTGGATGAATTGTCAGAAAGTTTTACTATTTTCCTTCTTTTTCTTTGATTTTTTTAATTGCAGCATTGAAACACTTAAATAGTATGATTAAATGTGTTAGTACAAGACGTATAGTAAAAAAATATTTTTTATGTAAGGTGTGAGGAAAAAGAAATTATTATTTGTGAGTATTATTTGTGATTGTGCGGTTATAATTGCTGAGGTAGGCAGTCGCAGCTACCCGAGAAAGACTACGAAGGAGTAGTGCTTTTTTTATTGTAATTTTTATTGATAACATAATATCAATATTGTGTTAAAATTTTAAGTGCATATTGCTCAGCCTTAGCAGAAAAACACAGGAACAGTTGAAATGCTGTTTGTTTGTTTTTTTAATTTGCTGGTCATTATGTTTTGGCCAATTGCTATTATTTTTCTGCTATAAAGGCCAGAACACACCGAATCTTATTTTGTGTCTAATCCAACAAAAAAGGTTGGGCGTTTAGCGCTCATTAAAAGTCAATGGGGATGATCACACCCAACACGATTTTCTGCAGGGGTCTTGCGTAGCTTCGACTAGGATAGACCCCAGGTCTACTTTAGTTTAAATACCAAGTAAAACCGATCTGCTTTGGGGGGCAAACACAAAATAAAATCTGTTAATTACACGGGGAAAGGGCATGTTTGCACATTGTGTATATAGCAAGCGGGACAGACTCATGCAAAAACAATCAATGAAATATGAAAAAATAGAATAATTTACCCATGAAAGGTGGACAGAAAACGGATAAAATAGTGATCCTATTTGAGCCCTGCAAAAGCTACAAGGGACAGAAAGTGCAGTTTATCACACTCCTGGTGGGCAGAAAATGGATATAACAAATAGTGTTCCGCTTTGAGCCTCATAAAAAAGAAAAAAACAAAAACAAAGAGGAGCAGACAGTGCAGGTATACAAAATGCATCACTCTCCCCTCTTTATGAAAAAAAACTTCACACATCTCTCTCTGAGAATCACCTCACACTGCCTCAGTCAGACTATTACTTTGCTTTTATTTTCTTCAAACGTAGTTCTCATGTCTCTAAAATAGGCCTATAAAAATTCTCTATCTGTTCTGGTTTTAAGAGATAATGCACAGACTCGTTAAGTGGGGCTTTGCTTTATACCTGCGCTGCTGAATTTTTATTTATTCATTTAAATAACTTTTTATAATCTGTCCAAGTCAAATGCGGGGAAATTGTTTCAATTTGTGTATAGCACATAGAAGTGGGAAAAAAATCTGCACACATCAGTCCACCCTGCCTAGTCAGAGCCTCTCTATATGCAGTCAGTGTTACATGGAAAAAACATCGGACCAGAGATTAAAAAGCCATATGCAACCAGTGTGTTTAGGCCTTAAGACAAAATGTGTCCTTAAATAACATATTTTGTTTATTTTTTAGAAATCTTTATTAAACCTGGAATTCATATATTTTAAAGTATATCGTAATAGGACATTAATAAGAATTGGACACCCAGCAATTGGAAAGAATCAGATAAATAAACTTGTCACATTTCTCCTTTATTATACATTATTGTTCAGATTATATTCTTTTATGAGCTATAAAAGTATATACTTATGTCTCATGCAATTTTTTTATGTTTGAAGTATACATACATTAAACTATACTTTATTATTATTATCCAAATATTGAACTGCTTTTTGTTGTCCTCAGGGTTTTTTGTTTTGTTGCTTCTAGTCAAAAGTCTACCAGGAGAGGGCGCTGTTCGTGCGGTCACACGCAGTAATTATGACTTGACATTGAACACTGACACAGCCTTTGCCCAACTTCTCAAAATAAACAAATATATATATTAAATCATTGAATGTTTATACTTCCCTGTTCAGTGCTAGAATCATGTCCTAACTGTGAGCAAATCCTATAGGAACAACTTTTCAGCTTTTTACTATTTTAACAATTCCAAAGTAAAGAAAAGAAATGTTTAGAGAAAATGTTAAATTAAAATACCACACTAGTATCAATACTAATAAAAATAACAATGGAAAAAAACACACATTTTTTCTGAATCACTTTTTGGTATTTAACACTTCAATCAAATATAAAAATGTCTGAAATTCTATTATTTCAATGTAATAAAGTAAATTTTAAAGAAGAAACATTTTTTTGCTTTTTAGGATGAGAGCATTGCTATAAATAAAATAGGCTGTTCCGTTACTTACCCATCAAATGACTTATCCTTCACCAAAGCATTATCTGTTTCTTTGCTTCTGCTGTGGATCCCCTGTTTCTTCCTCATGATCTCTGCTGCTTCTGCTCCCATTGTTTCCTCAATATCATCAGGGTCCACATCATCAAACCAAAGGTCTTCCCTGAAGCGGAAAAAAAAGACTTGTTAGGTCATTTCTATACATGCTGCAGTCTGACCCGTACTGAACAGAATAAATATTTAAAACCTGTCTTTGGCAAGCATTTCAACTTTTAAAGAAAAGATGCAGAACTGAGCCCCTGTTATTCAAGCAACTCTAGTTCTTTCTACTTTTAGCCGTTTTTTCCCCAATTACCACACAGCATGAAAAGTTTAACAGAATTCAGTTAGAGGAATTAAACATTTCAAACTAGGGCTGCAAATAACGATTGTTTTGTAAATCGATGAATCTGTAAAAATGTTTTGATTAATCAATAAAAAATTGGATAGCAAAGTTTCACTAGAGAAGATTTTTTTACAGAATTAAACCAAGTGAAACTAAGACTTTTCCACTGGTGAGTCCTGTATAGATTATGTTGAAATACTTTTTTTTTTTTTTTATCTAAAATGCCAAATATTTTTAGTTTTGGTATAACTACTGCTCTAGGTTGGTTGCTCTTTCAGCTAAATTCATGTTTTACAGCCTCTATACTCCAGTTAACGATTAATCAATTACTAAATTAGTTGAGGATTATTTTAATAATCAGTTCATCATGATCAATAAGATTAATTGTTTCAGTCCTAATTTAATCTGACATGAGAAATTCACTTAAAAAATATCAAGAATTCAGATTTAGGATTGTAGGTTAAATGCATTACTAAATCTGATGACAAGCTTTATTTGCAGAAGCCTAATCTGACCGAAAGATGTTTGATAATTACTGTTCTATTTGAACAAAATCACCACTAAACAGTTGTTTCCAACTTTTTGACATTTTTCAAATGCTTTTTATCACCTTACAGTGTAGCAGTGGGGATCATTGCTTTTTCACAAATCCCTCCTTAGTCTCAAGATAAATCCACCTGGCAAAGACTCCATTATGACTTGATGCTTTACATCTGTGTACAACAGAATTTTGTATTTTATGTCTCCTTAGTATAGTTACCCCTTATTTTTAATTAATAGAGTTTAGGTTAAATGCATTATTTGAGCTCCTCTATTTCATATAATGCCTTTTTATTAGCTCCCAAAGTTAGATCCTTTTACTGATGGCTTTGTTACACCCCTGCTGTGGTGCACTATGGTGTAACTCCTGTTTATTTAATGCTTAAGGTTTTAATTGCTCCCAGAAGGGTTTGTTGCTGGAAAAAAAATATACTGATGTCATGTTTCCATAAAAATAAACGTGGGTCTCAATCCAGCATACAGGCTAAAATAGATGGGAACATGTGTGACATTATATTTATATCCCTTGGAAAATAAGATTGCTATTAAAAAGTTATTTCAAAGTCTAACTGCCTAAAAAAAATTATTACTTTTCTGGCATTCTTGAGGTACTGAAAAACCCAAATCAGATCAGCATGCAGGTATCAGTATACATACTCTGTAGGTTTCCTCCCTTCAACCAAAGATGTGTCATTCTTCTTCTTTTTAGCTGCCTGCTCACTGTTTGGTTTTTCTTTGACCTTTTTCCTTTTTGGAGCAGTGGAATGCTGAGAGTCAGAGGATGCAGGGTGTTTCATCTTTGCCTCCTTTGAAGCAGCAGGAACCATGTTCAGCTTCCCTTTTCTCCCACAGTCTTTCTGGCTTAGAGTAGCACTGTTCGTAGAAGTATTTTTAAAATCTTTTTCTGGATTTTTCGTTGTGATGACGCCATTGTGGTGAGTTTTCTCCGTCTGACTACTCTTGAGGATCTGTGGAGAAGTTAGAAAGATATTACAACAAAAAAAATCCTGAAAACCCTTGTGCATTAATCTACACCAGCGACCAACCTGCTGTAATGATTTCCAGTTGGCGGAGATCTGTTGAGGCTCTTGTGGAGGGACAGGTTTTTCTTGATGCTTCTTTGGAGTCGTTGTCTTGTCAGATTTCTGCTTAAGATTGTGTTTAATCCAAAACTTCTTCCTTTTATCTTTAGCGGTGGTTTTAGCGTCGGGATGCGCTGTCTTCGCCTTTGCTTTGGTCATTCTGCTTTAGAAAGTAGAGAATAACCTTGTCTGGTCATTAATATCTTCTGGGGGCAAATTTACAGTAAACGGAACCGTAAAACAAAAACAAATCCCCTAAAATGTTCTTAAACAGCCCATAAACTTGATCACCGTGGGCTTTCAGAAGCCATGCTGCATTGTATTTCTCCACTGTGCAATAGCTAAATACGTCCGCTGAAACAACACCTCTAAAATTTACAGCAGCAGCCCGACTAAACTATGCCGCAAAATTGTCTTATTTTTTAACTTTAACAAACTTTAACAATAACTAAGTCTCTAATAAGTTACATATTTTATTGTTGAAACGTTAGTTTTTATTTAGATAATTTCAGGGTAGGAACCTTTAACGGAATTAGATTTCGCTCCGAGCTCGTTTCTGGTACGGACTGACGTCACTGTTGTTAACCGACGTCGTTGCGGGGTAGTGTGATGGTGGAAGTCTTCGGGGTTTACTTTGTGTTTAAACCATTGCTTCCCTTTGCTTATTCTTTAAAGTATTTAATTTTTTTATTTACTTAAGGTGCGGACTCATTTTTTCGGCTCAGGTAATTTGGAAAAAGCTGTTTTTGGAAGTATTGTAGAAAATATGAGTGTTGTGAGTTAGCTTGTTGATAAAGAAATACCTCATATAGTTGTGTTATAGTTTCTGTCGTTGTGTTTCACCTACTCTTTCTTTTGTTTCTTTTTTTGGTTTTAGATCATGGTGGAAAACTCTCCGTCTCCTCTTCCTGAGAGAGCCATCTATGGCTTTGTTCTCTTTCTGGGGTCTCAGTTTGGTTTCTGTAAGTCAGTCCCTCATTTTGAGAGCTTTAATCATTCCACTTCCTGAAAAAATGAAAATGATTGAATTCATTATATAAAATGTATAGTTTAAATACCTTATTTTGTGCTAAGTAGTTTTAATTATATTAAATTAATTATATTCTCTGTTATAAAGTTCAAACTGATCACTGTTTTAATGACATAAATTTTGACAGCTGCTAAATGAATCATGTTCAACCTCTGAATAGAATTAGATTTCAAATTTTTACTACGTTTTTATTTTCCCTCAAGGTTTGATAGTAGCCATGGCTAGTAGCCTGTATTAAGGTACATAGTGTTTTTTGTTTTGTTTTGTTTTTTTCACTCTAGCCTCGCATATAATGGAAATCTCATTACGATCTTCAGCCAATTGGTAGTTCTTTAAATGAACTTCGTGGTGGATAATAGAAGCATCAAACAGACTAAAACCACTACATAACAAAAGGACGTTAAAATGGTCTTGGTTATGAAAAAAATTCTAAAAAACTAAAATAAAAAAAACTAAAGAAACACTTTTTAGTTGTTCATCTTTTAAATTTTTCTCTGTAGGTTCTTCACTGTGGAAAATTCTAAGATTTAAACCACTTATAGTACCCTAGGAGATTTATTTTTCATTGTCTTTTTTAATAAAAAGTATTAAGTCAATAAATAGTACGTTTTTAAAAAGCCATAGTAATGTGGATCAAATGAAATATTACAAAACATCAGAGCAAGAGAGAATTTGTTTTAGTCGCTTTCCTGTTTCATTAAATAAATGTGAAAATAACATAACTTTTATTCATTGTTCCTACATGTTTTGACGAATCACATGATTTACACCCAGGATTTAAACTCAATTATTAGTTATGGAAATGTCCATTTTCCAAGTCCTGAAATAAACCAGAATATTTAATCGTTTATTGGTCACACTGATTAAACATTTCAGCAAATGTACTAGATTTAACCATAAGGGTATTTTTCAGCTGGAGGTGGGAAACATGGAGGTTTCTCACCAGCAATGATATTAAAATAAAATTTGGTTGTTGCAGTGATGGCTGCGATGATCTGTTTTGTTTTATTATTCTGTGCTGTTGAAGCTCTGTCTTTTGCCTTGTAATTGGCACACAAAATTTTCGAAACTACCCAAGGTAGCATTAGTACTATTTGTTACACACGCCTAAATTATTATATCTAATTAACCAAAAAAATATGACAAATAGGGACCTTATGAGACCAAAATGTGATTGAACCTATTATTTTTGCTTTTATCTTATGACAATGAAAAGTAAATACATTTTCTATTTATTTGAAAGACCAGGTTAATGGCATTAAAAGAGCTGGATAATTGTAGTATTAGGAGTTAATACATACATGTGACTGAGAGTGATATTTCTAACATTTTTGTCCTCTTTCTGTAGTTTTGTACTGCCTGTGGGCATATATACCAGAGGAATGGCTTCATTCAGTAGGACTCACCTACTGGCCTCAGAAGTAAGTTACATATCTTATATTATTTCACCAGCTGTCTTCATGCTGTAAATGTTATGACGTTGATCATCATGAAACGTTTGTCCTTGTTCAGATATTGGGCTCTTGCGATGCCAATCTACCTCCTGGTTGCATTAATGGTCTTTGTGGTTGTGTTATTCGGGATCAACATGAACAACACAGCTCCACTGGACTCTGTGGACAACATCACAGGTGAGGTTTCATCCTACTGTTGCTACTGTTTATATTTTCCCCTACCTCTGGTGAAATAGAAATAGGTTTTTTCTAAAAGTGAAATGAGGCTATGAACATTTTGTTTCTGAAAAATCTTGATCTTTAATATAAAACAAATTGAGATCTCACCTGGCAAAAAATGCCTTCAAGATATTGCTAAACATTTTCTTTCTTTCACAGACGTATTTGCACAAGGTCAGAGGTCAGACTGCTACCGAAAAGGAGGAATACCCAGACTGAAGGACGTTTCCATTAGTGAAGTCAACAAAATGTTCTATTTATCTTCTGATAGGTGACAAACACAGACTGTACAGGGCCATCGCTGCTTCAGAAAACTGAATTGGGTTTCATTTGGTATAGATTGTTGTTTTTATCTGCACTCCAAGTTTACAGCTGTTTTAAAATCTGTTCTTTTATAGAACAGTTTGTCCCTGAAATGCAAAGTTTTGTTATTAATTTAAGTTTTTTGTTTTTTTTAACTATCCAGTGTAGTAAAGTATGGATGTAAGTTTGCAGTAAATACAATTTTTCAGAGCCGTTCTAAAGAAAAAAAAATCATTAATTGAATTTTGATATGTAAACAGTGCAGCATAATAATCTCTAAGTGATCAGTTTGTGAAATGGATAGTATTAAACATAATCCGTACTAATAAAGGCATCCAGCTTGTAAGTATGAATGCATAACATATTTAGAACTCTCTACAGAAAAGTTACACTTCTATATTATTTATAAGTGAGGATGATAACAGTTGTTTGAATGCTGAAGGAAGAGGGATTATTCTTAGGTTATGGTAGCTATTATTTATTTTTGAATACTTGATTTATGTGTCACTTTGTTAAAGGGTTTATCATACCCTTGTGCGCTTTACTGTCATTAAAGTTAACGGTTAATAAGATTTTTTTTTTCATCAGAAGAAAATGAGTTTGTTGAATAAAGGCGGAAATATAAAATTATATATATTTCAGGTATAAGTGAATTGGGTTTTGTATTATACAATGTTGTGGTTTATTAAGTTAATTCTGTGCAGATTCATCCAGTTATTTGAGGACTGGTATGGGTTTGTTAAAAAACACATTAAAGCTTGCTAGCTGACAGATTGCAAAACTTTATTTGAAGGTGTGATAATTTTATGTTAAACATTATTAGAATTAGGAGAGACTACAGACTGATGCAGCAAATAGTCTTTGGGATCACATGTGATCTCTGTATGGTGTTACCCAGAGAAAACACACTGTAGATGGCTCATTCAATTAACATCCATAGGTATGTACTAAATCAAGAGAACAACTTTTTTAAGATGTTTTGTTTGCATATATTTGAATGGAAATGTACCAAAACATCTAATTTGCTCAATTACCGAGTCATATAAAAGAAGTGTAAACATGCTAGTAAAGGCTTGTTTAGTATAAAAAGAAGAAAGATGTGTTTTTTTTGTTTGTTTTTAAACTTGGCCAGAACATTAGGGGAGCTTTTATAAACCAAGCCTGTGTTTACATAGGATTGTAAACTGTCCTGCAGAAACGTTGGTTGGATCGAGGGGAAAAAAAGAGTAATATTAAACAGTTTAATGTTTTTCAACTTATATGACACTGATTTTAGTAGATTAAATGATTGGTATCTAGGACAAAATTAATTCAGATGAGGATGTTTCTATTTCGACAAGTTAATTAAGTTTAATACTTTAAACTGTCTAATTCTCATGATTGGGTTTTATTATCGAAATGGATCGTGTTTCTCACTCAAAGCTAGAAGACAATTGGTAGCAGCAACATTCCTGCCCCTTTTGGATTATGGAGATGTTTTATCTATGAATGCTTCAACCAAATGTCTGAAATCATTGAATACTGTTTATCATTGTGCTTTAAGGTTTATAACTGGTAGTAGACGTTTGATACATCCTTGTGATTTGTATGCAAAAGCTGATTGGCCGCCTTTAAGTGTTCGGGGAAACAATCATTTGATAATCCTAATATATAAATCTCTCCTTGGACTAACACCAACATACTTATACTCTCTTTTGCATAAATCTAGTACTTCACATTTTTTACGCTCCAATGTCTTTATTCTTCTACATGTTCGAACTGATAAAGGAAAGAAGTGTGTTGGCTCCTACAGCGTGGAATCAGCTCCAGTCTGAGCTCAAGATGTCAGACACTATTTTATTAGACTTATTTCAAATGGTTCTTAAAAATAGACAACACGCTTCTATGAAACAATGTCACTGCTTTTAAATTGTTTTTGTTTTATATTTGTGCGTATGTATTCATTGATTTTTTTTGTAACCAGGTTGCAGTGTATTGCAGATCTCTGCCCAGGCCCCCCTTGAAAATGAGATCCAGATCTCAACGGTGTTTACCTGGTTAAATAAAGAGGAAAAAAATATATTAACATTTGAGAGAAACACTGAATGACCAGTAGAGGGAGCCAAAGTGCTGTTTTTAGAGCTTCCAGACATTGGATTGTTAGAAGAAGAGTATTATTTTGGTTAGCTCCTAGCATGGTAGCCATTGTGTAGAATACATGTTTTTTTTTTTTTTATAATTAATTTATTAGTTTGTCAGACCAAAGACGGACATGGCCTTCCCGGCGCCAATATGGCTGGCAGTTCAGGAGGAGCTGCTGGGAAGCATCGAGCCTGAGGAGGACTACGGATCCCGGAGCTGCTTCGACGGTTTCACGGACGAAGCTTTGTTTGAGACCTTCCACCTCTCCAGACCCTGCATCGCTTTCATCACAGAAGCCGTCCGCGTTCGCCTCAAGTCGGCCGCCTTTAAAAGGAGTCCGCTGCCCGCGGATGTAATGCTCATGGCAGCGCTGAACTACTACGCTCACGGCCTGTTCACCCCAGCCGTGCAGCAAAAGGTTCCTCCTGTCAGCCTCACCGCCGCACTCAGCGCCGTCTCCGGCGTCATTGCAGGAATGTCCGATGTTTTCATCTCCTTCCCGCTGACCGTTGAAGCCAGAAGCAGGACCGCGTCCAAGATACAGGAGCTGTGCGGGATTTCCGACGTCCTGGGAGTCCTGGCCCCAGCGCACTTTAAGATCAGAGCCTCTCCCTACGACAAACCATCGTTCAAGTCTTTTATTAACGTCATGGGTTACACATCGGTGGTGAGCCAGTTCATCTGCGACTGTGAGGGCAACATCCTGAGCGTGGAAAAATGCTGCGTGGGCAGCACGTTTGAACAGGAGTTATGGGACTCCTCGTTTAAAGGGAGGGAGGTGGAGGAAGATCTTCATGGAGCATTTTGGTTTATTGGTGAGAAATCAAAGTCAGATGGCCTCATTAACAGGAAACACTACCTGGAAATGCAAAATTTCAAAACAAGAGTGTTATTGGAGGACAAAACCAGACCTTATTGCTATTAAACGATTAAAAGGATTTGTATTGCAAAATGTTGAGGTTAATTTATGTAAAAAAAAAAAGTCTTTTGACCTAATAAGTTGAAAAAAAGGAAGAAAAAAAAGTGCAATTTGGGAAAAACCCTTACAAAGAGAAAAACACATTTCTTACAACATAACCCTCAGAATATTTATACTAAAACAGGAAGTTTGTTGTTTTACTTTTTGAGTTTATTTTTTAAATTAAATATTTTTTTGTTTTTGCTCAGTGAAACAGTGGGTAGCGCTGCTGCCTTCCAGCAAGAAGGTTCCGGGTTCGATTCCCGGCCTGGGGTCTTTCTGCATGGAGTTTGCATGTTGTCCCTGATCATGCGTGGGTTCTCTCTGGGTACTCCGGCTTCCTCCCATAGTCCAAAAACATGACTGTTATGTCATTTGGCTTCTCTAAATTTTCCTCAGGTGTGTGTTTGTGTGAATCTTTTTTTTTTTTTTTNAAACCCTTACAAAGAGAAAAACACATTTCTTACAACATAACCCTCAGAATATTTATACTAAAACAGGAAGTTTGTTGTTTTACTTTTTGAGTTTACTTTTTAAATTAAATTTTTTTTTTTTGCTCAGTGAAACAGCGGGTAGCACTGCTGCCTTCCAGCAAGAAGGTTCCGGGTTCGATTCCCGACCTGGGGTCTTTCTGCATGGAGTTTGTATGTTCTCCCTGAGCATGCGTGGGTTCTCTCTGGGTACTCCGGCTTCCTCCCATAGTCCAAAAACATGACTGTTATGTTATTTGGCTTCTCTAAATTTTCCTTAGGTGTGTGTTTGTGTGAATCTTTTTTTTTTTTCTTTTCTCTGGGTTGCCCTGCGATGGACTGGGGACATGTCCAGGGTGGACCCCGCTTCTCGCTCATAGACAGCTGGAGATAGGCACCAGCCCCCCTCGCGACCCCAACTGGAATTTAACATGACAGAAAATGGATGGATGCATTTTTTTTTTCATTTTTTAATTAGCTTTTTAACTTCTTTTTTTATAGGTTCATTAAGTTTCTAACTTGATTTATTAAACTTTAGATATCATACACAGTAGATCCAATCCAATCCGCTTTAATTATATAACACATTTAACAACAGAAAAAGTTTCCAATGTGCTGTACATAACAAATAATAAAAAGCAACACAACAATGCAACAATAAATAAACAAAAAAGGACCCAAATGACCACACAAACTACACGTTGTTAAAAGCCAAAGAGTAAAAGTGGGTCTTAGATCACTGGTGTTATTCTGTGAAACAGTTACACTCAGGTTTACGACAGAGCTGCACCCTGCAGACTGCATTTTGCCTCAGAGTGCTGCTTATGTACCAGAAATGGTAACTTTTGGACACAAAATTGTCAACAGCTCTACAAAAATTATAGGCTGAAATGAGTTTACTACATCCTCCAATTATATATCAGTTCATCATGGTGAGCTAATTATTATTCTGAAGAAGAAAACCCATATATTAGAAATACATTACCATTGAAAAAAAGGAGTTCAGGTATTTACTAACGCATATAAACATGTTTGATAGTATTTCCTAAATGTTCATAGAGTCCAAACTAAAGCCAAAGAAATGCTCTGCCACCACCATGCTTGTTAATTAATGACTTTTTAGTGCTGATCTCAGTTTGTTCCCTAAAAGCTGCACATTATAATAAATCTCAGTTCTCATCATTGCAGCTTTTAAAATTAATTTTGCAGTTATGTGTGCCACTAATATTTTGCAATACTTTTGCATTTATGACAGTTCCTCTTTTATTTCAGTGTATATTTAGCTTGTTCACTCACTTGATGTCCACAACACAGTGATTATCGTGTACATTAAATAATGTTTTTTTTCAATATATGTTTGAAAAAATATCATTTTGATTAAATCAACTTTTAGGAGCTTAAAAGTTTAGCATTTGTGCATTAAGTAGGGCTGGATGATTAACTGATTATTCAAATTCTTTTAGCTTCATAGCTCAGGGTGACATCAGTTCATCCCCTTTTTGTCCTTAAATGTACTTATAACTGATAAACTAGCTGACTATGTAACGCCACTAACTGCAAACATTTAGTTATATTTTCATTGCTTGTTGCAAAGAATTGTTTAGAAGGCGTTTTTTACCGCTTGAATGTATTTGACCTTTAAATAAGGTCACCTCCAAAAGAAATAATTGAATTAAAAGCTAACTTTTAAAAAGTAATGCATGTTATTATTCATTTTATTACAAAGCTAAAGGGAGAAAAAAAATGTGTGCTTGGATCTTTAAAGCACATTGCCCAGCCATATCGGTAACAGCTGAGCACATTATATGGCTGAGATTAGAGGGCTAAATTAAATTATGGTTATGGGAAAAATAAAAAAATAAAAGCCTTGATGGTAATACGGTCATAGAAGAAGGTATTCCCACTCTTGATTTAATGACTTAAAGACACACCTTCAGCACCAATGACCGTTTATGACTTGTGTATCTCACTTTCTTTACACCTCTGAGCAGGAAATCTGACTCACCTTTATACCTTTGAGCCAGCTTTCTAAGTGAGCACAGCTGCTTTTAAGTCAGGTTTAAATCTGGACTTTCATTGAGTTAGAACAAAACCTTTTTTTTTGTAGATTTATTTCCGCTCAGTGTTTGGGATTATTGCTACACTGCAAAAACTATCTCAAAATGAGTAAAAATGTCTTAAACTAAGGGTATTTCCCCTTAATTTGAGCCGGTAAATAAGATGATTTGCCAATGGAATTAGTATTTTTACTCTTAAAATAAGGTATCTAGATATTATACACTTGAAATAAGACAATGCAATTGTTTTTTCTTATTTTAAGTGTAAATTGGCTTGTTCTATTGGCAAAGTGTCTCACTTAAATCCTTAATTCAAGAAAAAATGCACTTATTTAAAGAAAAAATAACTTATTTAGATTTCATTTTTTTGCAGTGTATGTCAATGGCCCAGTTTAAGCGACCGTGTGACTGACGAAGGAAGTCATGGTAGACCTCAACTGCAGGGTGACAAAGAACCGAGCTCAGTTTATCAGTGGTGCACCACAGTGTTTGACATTAAGCAAGATGTTTTTCCCTTAGTTGTCTCATATTTCCGTGGGACATTGTTCTAGTGGTTTTCTGGTTCTTTTATGTACGGTACGTCATCCAAGTGTGACTTTGCATAAAGGTCGACTTTATCAAAAAGTCCTTAGATGTAATAGTTCTATTACTAAATTAATTTTCTCTCTTGTCTACTGTGAAGGTGGAAAAGGCTACAAGCTAAGCAAACATGTCTTGACTCCTGTGTCGGAGCCGATGAGCATCAGGGAAGTCCGTTTCAACGAGGCCCATGCAAAGATGGACAAAGTCATGCAGAAGATGCTGTGTTCCATGAAGACGCGTTTCAGGTGTCTGCAGCAGCTTGGCTTTGCTGAGGAAACCTCTTTGAACAAGAAGTCGAACATTATAAAGGCGTGCAGCGTGCTGCACAACATCGCTAAAAAGTTCTCAGTTCCTCTTCCACCTGCCGCCGGAAAGGAAGAGCTTCCATATCCAGGCAAGCCGTATTCAGCTCCAATGGAGATCAACCATGAGGCACTAAGAGCCCGACAGGAACTGATTGACAGAAACTTCCCCAACTGTTAAGGGTGATTTTGCACCAACCATCTAAAAGAGGATGTGTAAGATTGTTATCTGCCGTGCAAGCAAGCAGAAACAGGACATATTTAATGCATTTTCTCTTATCTGGAGTTATTTTTATATGTAATTCTACTTTGTTTTTAAATGGCTGAGAAGGGTGTGTATCCTCTCCACAGGAAAAAAATACAAGGTCGGTTTTTTTTGCCTTTTGACATCACTAAAGACAATAAATTGTTTTCATGTATTTATACAACATCCACTAACTTGTCTTTTTTTGTAAAAAAAAAAAAAAAATGAAAGACTTAAATAAGTAACATTTTATACATCAATTAGTTGTTAAAAAAAAAAAGAGACGCCCAATGAACCAACATTACAGAAAAGTCTCTACCTCTGCCAAGAAAGTTATGTTTTTTGGAGAGTTTGTTTGTGTAGAAGGTAACTTGAAATGAAAAGTTATGGACGGATTTTAATGAAACTTTTATAAGATGTCCCTTATACCAAGAAACAATCCATTGATAATGATCCAAATCATAATCTGGTTGCAGGAATTTTTAAAAGACTCTAAAATTGTGAGGTGGGGATATTTGGCGGAACAAGTAGTTCCCCACTAAACCAGACGGTGTTAGCGGTGACTATTGACAGATTCAGCATCAAGTAATTATTAGTTATTATTTTTACTGCAGACAAATATAAAGAAAAGAGAACATTGTTTGTTTGTTAGCAGGATTGATTGAAAACTTATGAATGGATTTTTTTTTTCCTGAAATGTGCCTCCAATAAATCATTTGAATTTTGTAATAATCCAGATCTTGTGCAAGTTTTTTCTGTAGGTTTTAAGACACAAAAAGGGGAAAAATGTCTGGTGCTTTTCTAGTTTCACTGTGAGTTGGGATATTTAGCAATCTACATAATTCTGTGACTTCCACCTTAACCAGGGTTCCTTCTCTGTGGTTGTTTTTTTCTCTGACAGTTGGCATAGTGTTAAACATATCAATATGAATTAAAACCTTTTTTACAGTCTAGTAGTCTACTTAAAAAACATAAAACATTTCAGATTTTAAAGAGACAGTGTCCCTAACAACATCCTCAGCACTCGACTTTATTCTCCCCAAGAAACGTGAAAATTTTTTGAAAATAGAAGGTTTTATTTCTTTGTACAAATTACAACTTTGTACTTTAACAACTCTATAATTTTAGCACAGTTTTAAATATTTTCTGCTCATTTGCGGGTATAATTATAATAATTATAATAATAGAATAATAACAGCTGGCAGATGAGACAAGCCATAATTTAAATTATAAAAGCATTCTTTCACAATAAAAATATTCATATTATATTGAATATTATATTGAATATACATATTCAATATATATCAGTACCATTACTCTAACATTATTAGTTTGTCATTAAGTGCAATGAATCCTAGTGCAGGGCTGGGAGTTGATTCATCTTTTGTCAACGTAAATTTTTGAGAGCGGTGGTGTTGACATATATATGGTCGTTCTCATATACGTTCTCCTCCTGCGTCTCAGGAAGCTGCAGGCTGTCCATGATGCACTGGTGCAGGAAGACATACTGGGACTGAAAAAAGGACATTTAGAAAAGGTTTTAAACGTTTCAAATGCAGATTTTTTTGCAGATTTTTTCCTCACATATACACAGCAAAAAAAAAAAAAAAAAGTAATTTTTTTCTTAATTTAATTGCATTTTTCTTAAATTGAGGAGGTAAGTGAGATGCTTTACCAATGGAACAAGACAATTTATATTTAAAATAAAAAAAACTGTTGCATCGTATTGTATATTCCCTAATTATCTTATTTTAAGAAGAAAAAAAACAATTCCATTGGCAGATCATGTTATTCACCTACAGTACTCAAATTAAGGGTAAATACCCTTATAATAGAAACTTTTAGTTATTTCTAAATCGTTTTTGCAGTGTACAGAATTTAAGACGTAAGGAGGATTTAAGCCAACCCTTTTTACAGAAATGTCACATTTCAGACAAAAAAAAAAGGCTCTGAGGCTCACTTTTATTTGACCTAGTGAAAAGTTTATGCAATACTTATGCACTTCAGTTAAGCTGTAGAGTTTTTACTCTGTTTTATTGTAAAAACTGAATACAAATAGGCATGAAGGCGTAAATACATATAGAAAACAATTTGGAACAAACAGCTAGTTGACAAGCGTTAGCTTTACCTCTGTCTGCACCATATGTGATCGATGCCGCCTCATCTTTTCAACAAAGCCTTTGATGCCAACCTTCTCTTCTCGCTGAAGCTGCTGAAGCAGAACGTCCAGGGCGATAATGGTGCCCGTCCTCCCTACGCCAGCACTGGGAGAAAGGCAAGACAACATTGCATAAATGTTGTATTGAAATAGTCCCTATTGCTTTTATTGTAATCTAATCTCATTTAAGCATGAGCTCTTTCTGTATTAAACACAAAGAAAATATGATCAATAAAAGGAAAAAACATGCAAACACCTTAGAAATGCTTTTTCCATATTTCCATATTTCCATATTTCATCAGACAAATTCTTTAAAAATAATTTGTGTCTTATTTCCCCTATACTAGGCTTCCTCTGCTGAATATTAATCGACCATAAGAGTAAAATGATGCAGACCAGTAACACTTTAATGGCTATCTCTGCTGTTTATATATATCTGCAGATGTGGCCTGTTGTTTATGTAAAATTCTTCTTTTTTTACTCATTCTGTTTTGTTTATTTTCAGCCGGCAAAGCTAGTGTCAGAAAGTTACTCTTAACTGCAGTCAACTGTAGCGCTACACGTGAACTTCCATAGTATGACTAAAAATCTTGGTCCATGTTTGATTTTTTTCCAGTTCCTTTTTTCACTCAAAATAAATCTGCAAGTATTGCAGGTTTCAAGTTCATGCTATTTCTCTTTTATTTACTCTATCTTCAGCTCCCAATTTTAATGTATCAGTCATGAAAAACTAATTCAAAGTTGTCAGCATTTATATCTAGATTGGTTCACCTAAAATAATATGTTACTACAACCGATTTATGTATTTTAAGACCTTGTTTATTTTGTTGTACCTGCAGTGAACCACAGTTGGTGCTTTACTCCCTTCACTTTCTATGTGCTGTCTCATGAGTCTCCTGAAACGGATCAGCACTTCTGTGCTCGTAGGTACCCCATGGTCAGGCCAGGCAGTGAAGTGGAAGTGTTTCACTGTACGTTGCTCTGGGTCGTTACTCTGCATTAAAAGGGTTAAACACAGTTAAAATGTTAAAAATAGCTCCATATCTCTTCTATAGCCAAAAGAAATTCCTAATTCCCATGTAAACATTGTACAAAGCAGCACGTAAGAATGTGAGGAATAGTTCATGGTGGTTTCGGTGGGGAGGTAATAAGCAGTCGACATCTTATCTGGAGAATGAAGCAATCTAAGCAACTCCGTTTGGAGAAGTGGGAGAAAAACCCTGGAGCTGAACTGACACTTTTTCATTCTCAAAAAGTGGAAAAATAATTCCATGCTTCCAAACTTATTCTGAAGACTGTTGGTCTAGAAAATACTTTCTAAGATAAAAAATTACTTAAATCCCCAAAAGTAATGCTCATTTAAGTTTAAAGGGATATCTATGGATTCTTGAAGCAGGGTTCTGTTAAAGAAGTCAGGCGTACATGGCTGATTATAGATCAGTAACTGTACTAACAGCAATCCTTTGTGAAATATGCGCTGAGAAGGGAACCTTACTAATTTCTAAGCCAGTAGCTGACTCTGGTTGAATATAAATGTCTTCTAAGTAAATTGTTGCAGCCTGAAAGCCTATTTTTATTTCAGATGTTTTACATCTTTTTTGCTCTATTTATTAGTGAAGTGCTTTTGTGTGTATTGCCTATAGCAAGACCACAAAACTGGGTGTAAGACAATGAGCATGCATGCAGTGATTTAACATGGAAGCAGTGCCCAACACATGTGCAACAAAAATTGAGGAAAAGTCAAAGTCCAAGAGTAAAAAAGCACAAAAAAAAATGTTGGTCACCAAGAGGTATGAGACACTGTGCAGCATGTTTTAGGTGCTCCCTACCTCCATGCAACTGAGTTAAATAAATGGCTGATTTATTTAACTCAACTATTTAATCTAGCAGCGC
>NW_015151519.1:216901-233534 GCF_000732505.1 Cyprinodon variegatus
TTTTTTTATATCATAAGCATGACTTGGCCCCTTTAAGAGAGAAAATACCTAACAAAAAAGTAAGGCAGTGCAAAAATCCATTGTCACATTGTTTACATAAACCGCTGCAATATTTCCACCTTTATTGCTCTTTGTTTGTTCTCTTTTAATCACTGTTTAAAGATCATACAATAGCTTTCAAATTAACAGCCATATATTATATTACTCTAATAGGTCATTTAGCTCTGGGCTATTGATTAACCACTGCCTTTAACCTCTTACATTGACATTAAACAAATGAACTATCCCTTTCTGAGAAAGCGGTTTTATTATTGTCAACATTTTTTTTATTCAATAAATCATCTAAGTGAATAATTAAAACTTTATTATTTTGCAAGAGGACTTTAACATAAGACTGCTGGTGGGACATAATATTAACACTTCATTGTAAATAGGTTTAGACTAGCAGAATGGCTCTTTACAAAATACATAACCGTGGTGTGAGGCTAGGAAAGTGCGAACCCGAAAAGCTGCTTTATGATTTAAAAATATCTGCTAGTTAATTAACTGACTAGGCTCCTAGCGTTAGCCTCTTTGAGAGAATCTTCTTCTCCAGACTGAGATGTATCTTCCACTGACTGCCATCACCAAACAATCCATTTCAACAAACAGAAACAATCAACTTTTTTATCATTCTATATTCCTTCATTCATTTTTGTTTCCCGTACTTTGTAAGAGTTGTATTGGAAGAGTTATTTACATGTTTCAGTGTAAACTCCCTCTGGATCCAGTTGGATTCCTTTTCCTCAGACTTTTTGGAGACCGTCAGTTCTCCGTATCGACACTGCTTTCTGTCTTCAGGCCAGTATTGTTCACACTTGGTCTACAATAAGAAAGCACAAACAAATCTGACAATCACCGTGGCTGTTCTCTTCTTGCCACAAGCTCAGAGAAAAACCACATGTCATCTTTTAAGCTAAAGTTAAGTAGAGAAGTTAAAGCTTCACATTTTTTTTCTTCCATTTCAGGTTTACACTTCCTTAAAATATAATTATACAGCATAAAAAAAGAAAAACTTACCCGTCCTGCTTCAATGCAATTGGTAACCATGACAATTCTCCTCACTTTTTGTTCCCAAACCATCCTCCAGAAATCATTGACTGTGGAGGGCAGAGGACCCTGTGTGGCAATGTACTCTTTGTTGCTGTTATAACCCTGAAAAAAATATTAGGTAGACAATTAGGGCCTTTTTTTCATGGCCTACACAGTTCAGGTTTAAAATGACCATTTAGGTCATCTTGTTATTTAATCTGGAAGATCTCTATAAGAGTCACGTCACACCAAGCATTTTGAACTTCTACTTTACGGTCTGAGCCTATTATCACTTAATCAATCTTCTGCTAACATCCTGAGTAACTTTTTACAACCAACAATGCAGAAGCACTAAAGATAAAGTTTTTTTTGACGACTGTCGGTAATATGATAATGATTCAAACAAGGAAACATGTCCAGGAAAATGTAAGCTTATAGACAGAGCAGATAATCATAGGTAAAATGAAGTGTGAAGCCACACCTGTATATGTGACTCAATACCTGGTAAAGAGGGTGTGTAAATACAATAAACAAACAAATATCATATTTGTCTGGTTGATCATTAAAGGATGAAAGAGAGGATTTTATAAGACACTTGAACTGTTTTATGAACAAAGATGCAAAGAGGAGACCATGAGAGCAGGCAGCAGAGAGGAGGAGGGCGACAGCTATAACACTATAAAAAGAGTAAGAGGAAGTTACCAGAAAAGCTCTATAGTTTAAGCCCAGTTTATCACAGTTCAAAGTCTAACACATGGCCTTGTGAAAGAAAAAGCTAAAGCTTTAGCTTTAATTTGAACTTTTACATTGATAACTTTTTATATCATTCAAAATGTTGAATTTCACGCCAAAGCTCTGCACCTTTAAATGTTGATTATTTTATCTAACAGTTTAAATTTAAACTGGAAGATGATTGGTATGTAATGGTGTGTTGGCTTAATGTAAATCAGAAACAGAGCTGAATGATATTTGTTTGATGTGTTTATTACTTTATGACTTTGTATTTATTCTGACAACTTCCTCCTTTGCTGTTTTTTTACTTTTTTATGACTGTGTGCCATGTCAATCTTGGTTTTGCAAAGTTTTTCTGATTAGTGATGGGACATGAGTGGTGTGAACTTTGAGTAAACTGTTTTGATCATCAGAAAATTATCTTCCTCTGATTAGAAAATCAAAAGAACAAGAAAATGGAAAATTAAAAAAGACAGTAACAAACTGATTAATGCATCAGATCGATAAAAGGGAAATTTAAAATCATCACTAGCAGAACTAGGATTCAAGCATCAGTGATCAACATGACTAAAGCTGCTTCCTTTGAGCTAACTCAGTAACAATGCATGAACAAAATTTTTTTTTCAACACCCATAATTTGCATTTAATAGCTTAAAATTTCTACTTGAAGGGGATCTTTGTGCGTTTTGTTTAACAGATTAATTCTTCTATTTGCACACTTGATGCAGTGCTTGCAACTTTGAATCCTAACCTCTGATCTTTTACAAAACTTTATTTTTAAATAAAGATCTTATATGATGGAGCAACACAAAGTACCGTAATGTATCATTCTGGTGGAAGGGAAAAGATCTGACCTCAACATTGTTACAAATAAAAATCATATTTAGCATTATGATAATTGTCATACTTACAGGTAGGTAGTTAGCATTTATGTAGTCTGAAGTAACATTTGAACCGACAAGCTTCACACGACTCCAGTCATCTAGCAAGAGAATGAAAAAAAATATTTAGAAAATAATAAAAATTACCACAAAAGCCTCAGTTTGACTCCATTACTAATAAACCGCATAGACCAACAGGAACATGAAGGACTTACAAGGAAGGATGTTGGTGAATCTGTTCTTCGCTTTATTTTCTGGCACAGTGGCTGCACTGCGAGTTTGGTCAATGCCAACAGAAGCAAGGGACTAAGTGGAAGTGGAAAATAACATCTCATGAAATAAAGCAAGGGCTAAATGATAAAATTTAGCCTTATAAAATGATAGAAATGTAATTAAGAAATGTAAAGGGAGAAATAAATCTTTATGAAGGAATTGGTCACCTCATATTCCTGACTGAAACCTCTGTTTTCATCTAATTCCAGCTGACGGAAGTGGTCTGGGAACTGATCCAAAGGAATGGCTCTGAAACAAAATAGTAGACATGCTGTGTTTAACTCTAATGAGAGGAAAAATTTACTAGAGACTTTATTTACTTTTAAGCATTTTATTTACGACTGACAGTTTATTTGGAGATAAGAAACCTCAGACTCACTTCGCCTTTGAATCTGACTTTTGGGATCCAGAAAGAAAGGATTTCTTTCTTCTATTAAAATAAAAAAAATGGTGCTTAGTTGATTCAATCCCCTCTGTTGTTGAATTTTAATTGCAAAATTCCATTGTAATTCGATGAAAGAGGAATCACCTACCGGATAAAATCTGGTCTTTTACGGACGATAAATATGATCAAACAGATCAGAACAACAAATAGCAGCACACCAACCAATGATCCTGCAATGACTCCTGAAAGGATCAATCCATTAGCTTAGCTAAATAATTCCTTCATGGAGTGAAACCAAAAAAAAAATGTTCTGGAATACTTTAGCTCACCTCTGTTATCAGTTGAACAGAAAAAAACTGATGGTTCAGATCGTCTGATCAAATTTTCTGCCTCCAGCTGTGAAACCAAAGAGACTTCATATCTTGTGGCGGGTTGAAGTCCCTTTACAATGAGTCCAGTTTCAATATCTGTTTCATTTATTGTTAATTTTTTTTTATTTATTGTAACTTCAACAGCCGTCAGCACACCATTGGGTGATTCCATGTTAATCTTAGCACCATAACCAGAGGCCCAGTAGCTACAGTCAGCAGTTACTGAAGGAGGAACTGAGGATGAAAGAATCATAAAGCTTATCAAAATATAAAGTACAAAAAGTTAATAAATTTATCAGAACAACTGAATATATTCAGCTGCAAATTATGCACAAGGGTCCGAAAAGTAGTAGTACTGATAAATTAAAACACGTTCAAATTCAGAACTTTTATGTATATAAAATATGTCAAATACTTCTGTAAACTAAAAATGTGGGCCATAAAAAGATGTTAATATCATCATTTGGAGTTAACCCTTTTCTGTTGTAGAAAATATGTCAAAGAAAGAGTTTTACTTACTGATTGGTATTTTGATGCTACACTGAGGAAGCATTGTGGAGGCCAGGTTATACTCAAGAGAAATCTCATATGTTGCACCAGGATAGAGGCCAGTAAATGACACGTCTTTCCCTTCTGGACTGTCATGCGTTTCAGATTCATTGGAGGCAGTTGCTTTAGAAAACAGGCCTTCAACTGTTCCTTTGATTGATGAATTCGTAACATGCCAGGTTACACTACTACAGTTGATTTCTGAAATTTAAAGGAAAATAATATTTTAAATAGGTTTGATTTTATGCATTTAACAAAACAGTAATAACATACATTACAAACAGACAATGCATTTCTATTACTTTGTTTTCTTTTTTTGCATAAAATCAGATTTTAAAAGTCTTTTGAGGTAGAGGCTGGTTTACTTACTAGTCACTGTGTCAACATGGTAAGGAGTGCTCAGGACTCCAGAGAAGATGGTGGTGATGCTGAATGAATACTTTGTTCCAGGCTTCAGATTAATGACATTATATACAATATTTTCATCCTTTTGATTAATTTCAATATCATTGTCATTAACTGTTAGCTGGTATTTCCATTCTGTATTTTGATTATCCCACTGTAGAGTGACCCTGTCCTCAAAGCGCTCTGTAACAGTGACTGAGGAAACCTCTCTGGGAACTGAGGAAAATAAAACAGAGACATAATTTTTAATTACCTGCTGTGATAAAAATGAAAGGTAAGTTTAGACACTGTATTAGTAAGGAGTTCTGGTTTTCTTGTGCCCTATCAATTAAAAATGATTCTCAATACATAAGAATAAATAAAGTATCTAGCTTTCTTTAGAATCCTTAAGAATAAATGTTAGTATTTGTAAACCTGACCCTGTATTCCTCTGTGGGGATTCCATATAACATAATATCTTACCAGTAGGTAAAGTTATGTGTCCCATTACCTCCTGTATAATCAAACACTCTCCAGGTGTGAGGAAGTGTGTGTAACATTTTTAATTGATGTAACAGTTATTGTCCTTTTATTAAAGGAAACTGTGCACTCCTGGATGTTTTTACTCCTTCCCACTGCAAAGTTATACTGGTCTCAGTCTGTCCAGCTGACTTTAACCCTGCTGGGTTCTCAGTTTTTTGTGAGACCTTTTCGCTACTTTGAAACTTTTTCCTCTGCTCTATCTACATGATCTAAACCTATTATTATAAACAAACAACAGTCCTCTTACCAGTGACTGCAGTGATGATTTTTCCTGTGCTTCTGGTATAACCAAACAAAGTGAAGAGAGTGAAGCTGTATCTAGTGCCACTGGTCAGATCTGGGACTGTGTATTTTCCATTTCCTTCAGAGTGAGTTATATTGACCTCCTTTCCATTGTAGGAAAGGATATAATCGTTGATGTCCCCCACTTTGGTCCACTGCAGAGTTATGCTGGTTTCAGTTTGTGTGGAGTTTTCAAAATTTTCAGTATCAGAAGGAGCTACACAAGAACAAGAAGAAATATTAACACGTTTTACTCGTGAAAACAGGCTAGTTGCATGATTAATAAAATAAGGTTTGCAATGAAATTGGTCTAATTTTACTTTTTGTCTCAAAAACCCCATAAGAAACAAAAAAATACAGTAAAAATCACATTGGTAACAAACTGAATAACATTATTGTCATATCAATTCTATTAATCAAACCAATCATTCTTCTTGAGCAGTTTGAACAGCAAGCAGTAAAACATGTTAAAGAGAACAAAAAAAAAAAAAAATGCAACAAGATAATACAGTTTCTCCACAACTAGAATGGACAACACTTTTACATATGAATCATTTTCACTAGTCTTTTCCCTACTTTGATGGTTATTTGTGTCATACTTCAGCTGTATCTATATTGTATATAATAATATAAACCAATAAAATATTCAAAGAATTAACAGAAAGAGCACCAACTGTAGATGCTATTGTAAATTTATTTTTGCAAGGAGGGTGTCCTTAAGTAATATAAATTGTTTTTGTAATGTTTACAAGTAGAAAATAGGTATTGAATGATCTGAAGAAAGAATTTTGCAAAGAGATTTGAGAAAATATTGCAATAAATGTTTTTCACAGTACATTTTCGGGTTGTATTTCTTATTAAAAAAAAATGTACCTCAGCACTATTATGAACAAACAGACAAAAATCATCTTACCAGTGACAGCAGTGATGCTTTTTCCTGTGCTTCTGGCATAATCA
Organism: Cyprinodon variegatus; assembly: GCF_000732505.1. Lineage (NCBI taxonomy): Eukaryota > Metazoa > Chordata > Actinopteri > Cyprinodontiformes > Cyprinodontidae > Cyprinodon > Cyprinodon variegatus. The sequence goes on from NW_015151519.1 coordinate 223,330, forward strand.
AACACAGTGTAGAGAGTGAAGCTGTATCTAGTGCCACTGGTCAGATCTGGGACTGTGTATTTTCCATTTCCTTCAGAGTGAATTATGCTGACCTCCTTTCCATTGTAGGAAAGGTTATAATTATTGATGTCCCCCACTTTGGTCCACTGCAGAGTTATGCTGGTTTCAGTTTGTGTGATATGTTCAAACTTTTCAGCGTCAGAAGGAGCTACAAGAATGAGATGAAATATAAAAAAATATATATCTATACTGCCCTGGAAAAAATATTAGACCACCCTTGCTTCTTTTTTTCGATGCATTTCATTTAAGTAATGTTGCCTTTAGAACTAGACAATAAAAAAAACAATGAATGTCTAATAATTTTTTCCACTATACAGCACTATACTGCGGTATTTCACTGTACATTTAAACATGTCAGAAGGCTACATGCATAATTATCACATAAAAGTTTACAATAAATCTTCATTTAATTACTATATATTTTTCATATAAAGTGGAAATCTATAAAAAAAAAAGCAAATATGTTAATAAAGGTTGAGTAACTGAGGTAGAGATTTAATGTAGTGAAACTAATCACACTTGCTAGATTTGGGTGAAGCATCTAATAGGACGAGTTAAAAGAAAGAGCCCCAAACATTTATTGATGCCATTGTAAAGTGGTTTGCAATTAGGGCGTCCTTAAGCGATATAAATTATTTTTGTTATGTTTAGAAGTAGAAACAAGGTATAAAATTATCTAAAAACAGAATTTTGCAAAGAGATTTGAGAGAACAATACAATAGATATATTTCACAACACATATTTGAGTTGTCATTTTTTGAGGTTTATTATTATAACTTATTTTTGAACAATCAAAAAATTGTTCAAATTAGAGTATAAATGAATCTGGCAGACTTTGTATAGACTGTGCCTATGGAGCACAATTATGAATAAACAGACAACAATCATCTTACCAGTGACTGCAGTGATGCTTTTTCCTCTGCTTCTGGCATAATCAAACACAGTGTAGAGAGTGAAGCTGTATCTAGTGCCACTGGTCAGATCTGGGACTGTGTATTGTCCATTTCCTTCAGAGTGAGTTATGCTGACCTCCGTTCCATTGTAGGAAAGGGTATAATTGTTGTCTCCCACTTTGGTCCACTGCAGAGTTATGCTGGTTTTAGTTTGGTTGATATGTTCAAACTTTTCAGTATCAGAAGGAGCTACACAAGAATAAGAAGAAATATTAACACAATCACATATTTTATTTTCCTTCCTTCCTTCCTTCCTTCCTTCCTTCCTTACTTACTTACTTACTTACTTAACAATTAAAAGAAAATAGAAAAAACAAGGAGTTAACAGAAAATTTTTTCAACTGAAAGAATAAGTGATATAATTAAACAGTCCTTCAATGTCAGCTAACATTACAGACAACAGATATACGGTACAATATTTAACTACATATCATTCAATTGTTGAACTGACTTTTATTAGTAGAGATCATTCTAAAAATAGAGGATTAAATGTTTGCCTCTGGTTCTGATATTTCTTATCAAATTAAAAGATAGTTTCATCGCACTTAAATATTTGATTTATTGCATTTCATCTTGTAAAAAAATCTTCTACTACTATAAAAATAGCTTTCTCATTTTAAGTGAATTATCTTTGAACCCCACAGTGTTAATGTGTGAAAATATTAATATAAACTTATTTTAAAAATGTGATCAAAACTCTCAATCTCTATAAATCAGGTTGCAAAGAAAATCTTCTGAACATCCTGAGATCCATACAAACTGTCTTATCTTGATTCATATGAGCACTAAAAGATCACCTACCTGTCACAGCAGTGAATGAATATCCAGAGCTGCTGTCTCCATTAGACACAGTATATAGAATAAAACTGTATCTTGTCCCAGCAGTCAGACCAGAGACCACGTGGTTTACTATATCATCAGCAGTGACAGGCACATCTATAGCATCACCATCATTCATCTTCAGTCTGTATGTTGGGATGTTATCAACTTTTTCCCATTCTAAAGTTATACTGTTTTCATTCTGTCTCACCACATTTACTTGTCTTACATCTGCAGGGGGGGCTGTTAAAAAAGCAGATAATGTCATATAAGAAAAAGCATTTTAATTAATGAACTATTATTGTTTTTTCAAAAAAGGAAAGATAAATCTGCAGTTCATACTAACCACGTGTTGTTGGTGCTGTTGTTGTTGTTGTTGGTGTTGTTGTTACCATAGGAGTAGTTTCCACCCTTATTGTCAGTTCTGTCTTATTTGTTGTATCTAGTTCTGACATGTTATTACAGTCCGCTACAATCTGAAACAGGATTAAAACTTCATCATTACACAAACTGTTACTTTTTATGATTAAAAAAACAACACTAAAGAAATTTGTTTATAAAATATTTACTGTTAACTTGCAGATTGTTGGGTCCATATTTAATATCAATGTAATTTCTGCTATACCTTAGCATTTGTTATGTGACATACAGTAGGATAATGTATGTGCAACAGTCCTTAGACATTTTAAGCCCTTAAACATTAAAAAAATACAGAAATCATGAGAGGATGTCAAATTTAAACTTTAATTACGAGATTATTTCGTAATGACTCATATTAACAAATATAAATAACAATCAATAGAAAAATGTGAGCTAGAACTCCTCTGTAAAAAGCAATAAGGAAAGAAAACAAACCTTTTGATGTTATTTCTTAACGTATGTCTTTATTTCTCTTTAAAGCAAGTAGTAATAAATGACATCACCCCTTTGAGATTGATTCATATCTCACAAACTGAGAAAATCCTTTATTTCTAAGTTATAAAATGTTTTTCTTGGTGCTGCTTTCTGTCTGTACTGACTTTTTAAACAGCTTCTCTTTGGACATCAGTACAGCAATGACTATCATGAGCTCGGCCTTAAATGTGGTTTACCTTTGTTTCAGGTTTTGCTTTCTGAGCAAAGCTTTACTATCCGACCATAGTTGACGTTGAAATGAAAAAGTACTTACCCAAAGCAGGCTGAATGAGACACACAGCAACAGGAGGTCCAATTTGAATTTGAACGATAAAAGCTTCATCTTTGTTATTGATTCTTAACCTACATACATGCTATCAACACAAAGACACCTTTCTGCTCTCAGATAAACCTCGACTGTCTGCTTCCAATATGGCCCACCTCATTTGTTGACAAAAATAATAAATATCCTAAGCTTAAGGCTGAATCAGTCCGGCAAAACAAATCCAGTGGTGTTTACTTTTAATTCCTAACCATGTCCTCCTTTTGTAACCTCTGGCCCCTTCTCTTACTCACAAGTGACAAAGTAAGTAACTACTTCTCCTTTTTGAACCTGTATGAAGACAGAGACCTTTGCCCCGCCTGTTACTTCCTTATTAACGGTCATTGTGCAGCTTGTCAAAGGTGCTCTGATCAAGGCACTGTCCCTGTTTTCAATATTTATTAGTGCTGATTGCTTTATATCCTCTTTAACTACCCAGTTCCAGCTTGTGACTAGCTGAGCACTTTTATCTGGTGTAATTAAGGAAAACAGGCTTTTCCTGGATTTTACAAAAATGGATTTTTACTGTACATTTGTCACATATATATTTTCTTTTCATTTTTTTAGCTGATTTTACCAAAGATTTTGACTTCTGTTTTATGTCTGGTCACAGTTTTGGCACGTTGTGATTTTTATGACATCCTTGCGGTAAGGAGCTATAAGGAACTTCAAAATGAAAATATGAGTGAGGAGCAAAAGTCAAACCACGCGTTGTTGAACTCTGCTATCAGCTGGGCTTTATAAAAAGGTTTGACAAGTAAAACATGGTTGTTCAAAGGGGAAACTTATGTAAGGAATTCCATTCCTACAAGTTAATTGTACTAGTTAATTAATAGGTTCAGTACTCATGTTAAATTACAGCATTGAATGACAGGGAAGAAGCTACATGCATAACAATAATGTCATGAAAGGTTTTTGCTGGTTGTTTTGCTCTACTGGTTCCAGTTTCTCAGACTCTCCACCAGAGGGCATCCTGGAGGCTTGTTGCTGGGCTGGATCCTCCTGCTGCACCTCCACTGGTGCAGCTCATCAGATCATTTACCTTCCCAAGCAGTATAAGAGGAGCAGGATGCCAGTCATTTTTTCCCCTGAGTGTTTCCTGTCACTGATAAATTCCAAGCCACTTATTGCCTTACTTATTTCCATTGAGTTTTTGCTTTAGGGATAGTTTAGAGATTTTTCAGAGTAGATTCTCTAAGCATTTGAACTAGGGCTGCAACTAATGATTATTTTGCAAATCAGTTAATCTGTGGATTATTTATTCCATTAATAATCGGATAGCCAAAGTTTGCTTAATGAAGATTTTTTACAAAATTAAACCAGGTTGAAACTAAAACTTTTTCATCTGAGGAGTTCTGAATAGAGCACACATTACATGACAGACAACGGTTTAAAAAAAAATCTTAAATGCAAAATGTTTATGTATATATTTTGTTTTTACAATTTTTGGTATCATTACGGTTCTAAGTTGATCACTGTCAGCTAAAGACACATTTTACAGTCTCTATACTCCAGCTAACAATTAATTAATTACTGAATTATTTGACAAATATTTCAATAATTGATTAATCAGGATTAATCAAATTGTTTCACCCCTAGTCACAATTATCAACATAACAACAGAGGTTTTAGTTTGTTGGTCAATTTCCTCAAACAGAATTATTAATTACAAAGAGGGTGAGAATGATCAGAGCCAGATAATTTGATACACATTATAAAGTATTGCCACAAGTGCAAGTATCATTAGAAAACTCCAAGAATGCAATTTGTGTAAAATTAATAAACCAACTACTAGGAAGAAAAAGGTGAATATTACTAAGCTGGATATTCTGGAAAAGTGGATACTAACTTAAAGTAGAAAAGAAACAGAATGTCTTTAGCACCAATCCACCCCGTGACACCAACACATAAACACAATACATCTCTCTATCTTTGCGAGGGCCTTTCCCTCAACTTTCATTCATTTCTATAGCCTACCTCTGACCCTTATCCTGCACTTAACCTTTACAGGTTCATACCTAACCCTGACGACCTCTGACCCTAAAACAGCAATTCCTCTCGTGTGGACTAGGCATAGAGCTGCTCAGTGGCGTGGAGTTTGCATGTTCTCCCTGAGCATGCGTGGGTACTCTGACCTCCTCCCACAGTCCAAAAACATGACTGTTAGGTTAATTGGCTTCTCTAAATATGTCTCTGAGTTGCCCTGGCGACCTGTCCAGGGTGTACCCCGCCTCTCGCCCGTAGACAGCTGGAGATAGGCACCAGCACCCCTAGTGACCCTCCTTGGGATTAAGCATGTCAGAAAATGGATGGATTGTCTATGCAATGGAGCCTAACAGGAGTAGTCAGTCCCCACAACGTGCTATTTTTCGAGAAAGCTGTCCCAAACAGTGTAACAAATACAAGAAAATACACTATCCTTCTGGGGACTTTCCATTGAATTCCATTCATTTTATATTTCTTGAACATAACCGGCACATATCTAACCCTAAAACTTATCTCAATTCAATTCACACCTTATAGCCTATAAGTCTCCAAAATTCCCAGGGAGTAACAAAAAGATGGGCCACATGCAGACATTTTTTTTTAAAACTTTGAGATAGTAGCAGACAAAATAAGAAGTCATTTCAAGGTTATCCTAATCTAACTGGATGCAAATATTAAGGCTTTGTGTAATCCCAGATAGTTTGAAATTACTTTAAGAGGTTCCACAAATGAATCAATTATTGAATATGAAATTAGGGAAAATAAGCAGGTCTGAAACACAACATCAGGTATGATTGTTTTAAACTTAGGGTTATCTAAAGTTGACAAACAACAGAGAGTAGCATAATTTTACTGTATGACCTACTTGTCAGTGGAACTTTAAAAGAAGTACTATGGCTTTCCTAGGTTTATTTGATCCTTTTTTTTTAACCAGTGAATTAATATAATAATTTTCAGTCTTGAAACAGTGCTGTGTAAACTTTTAACTTTTATTTTTCTATATTGTCGAATGCGGCACTTCAACATTAACATGGATAACAAACTTAGATTTGAACAGATTTATTTTGTCATTTTGTTTATACAAGTGTAAACAAAAATAAATTTAATTCACAACAGCTCTACAGTATATACAATCTCATTCTTCAAAGTGCAGCCTCGACAAGGCAAGCAGCAGTGATAAAAAAATTTAACTTGACATTAAGTCACAATATCTAGTTATGGAATGCGCATCATTCATGTTTGTTTGGCAGCAGTGATGTCAGATGGATCTGTAAAGGATCTTAGCATCCAAATGGGATTTTTATCCCGGTGGGAGAGGATCTGATGCTGGAGCATCAGAGGCCTGTTGCCTGGGTTTTACCATCAGTTGTTGTTGAGCTGCTACTATTGCCTCCAACTCCTGAAGCACTCGCCTCTCCTGGCTCATGGGAAGAAACATGTTATGACACGAAAATAAATTGTATGAGAGTGGGTGAATACAAAACACATACCGTAGATAGATCTATCTTTTACACATATAGAAGATAGATCTGTCAATTTGAATTACAATTAAAAACCAAATTTAAATTGAAACATATTTGACATTTCTAGAAAAAAGCTACCCTTTCCCCTACAACCGTAAACACACAAATCTTTCTCAAGAGCTTTTCCTTAGATATATATATATATCTTTATACCATTACCCCTCTTACTGTCTCAGACAGTGTTTCCCAGTGATCTATAATGGTCACTAGATGTATATTGCACAAAACTTCAACTTACAAAACATTTGCATTATATTTTAGTCTCTACACAAGTTTAAGTTTATATTTCAAACTTGTTTGACTTTATTGATGACAGTAAATAACCACAGGCATTGTTCTTTTATATCAGACAAAAGTTTTAATTCCAGTAAAAGGCGATGGGTTTTTGTGTTATTTTAGCCTTGGATATGCTGACATTTATTCCTGCTTTTTGTTAATTTCTATGTACAGTTGAGTAATTAAGAGAGTGAAATAATTTTACTCTGAAATGAGAATGCATAATTAATTTTGAGTCAATGGCTCCTTATTTTATTACATTTACATTTTATTATGCCCTTTGCCTCACTGAGTTTTGCTTTAAAGGAAAAGTGTGGTCAGTAATGAATGATCAATGGATCATTATCTATAGCTAAAACTAACACGCTTGCAGTGATTTAAATAAATTAAGCATTAATCAGTACAAAATTTAAATAAAAACAACAATTTTCACTGAGTCTGGGACCAGCCATTTTTGCCCAAATATAGTTATACCTCACTCCTGACATCTTCCAGCAGTGACGTCTAGTGCGGTAAGCCTAGCGCCAGTCTCCCCACTTCACAAGCAAAATCAATGGGAGCTACTAAACATGTCTGCAATCAACAACAATTACTTAATATTTTGAGAGGACTTCACCTTTTAAATTTGTGAGAGCTATAGTTAGTTAAACTGACAATGCCCAAGTGGAAGGCAGTTGGATGTTTTAAAACATCGGGAAAAAGTGAAAAAGAATTAGTTATTTCACCTTTACACGGATGTCTCCGGTAAAGCACATTCAAATTAAATTACTCTCAATTAAAAACACTTATCATTTATTGAACAATATGTAATACTTTCATTTATAAAGTACTTTCAGATGTTTGAATTCTGAATATGACCAGACTTTTGTTTTAATGGCTGTGGTATAAATATGGGGATATTAAATTCATATATTTAGTTTAAAATTAAAATTGATATAATAAAATTCAAGTATTTTTCTGCATATCTGAAGTACTTTTCCTTTATGTGCTCTATAGAGTAAAGACCCAATAAAAAAACAAGAGAATATAAAGTCAAATCTAAGAAAAAAGGCCTTTTTGTGCTGCATAGGTAGCCTACAAGGACAAACTGGGTAAACAAATGTAAAGTTTGGTATATTACTATCCCATATTGATGCAAGAAAAAGTAGACTATGAACTGGATTTATTGCAGAACTGAAATTATTTTTGTGTTAAGGAAGCTCTTGAAGTGGGATGGTGTTTTCGTATATCAAGTCGTCATCATTTTCATAAATGTGTTCTTCTTGGGTCACATGTGGTTGAAGGCTGTCCAGGATGCACTGGTGCAGGAAAACATACTGGGACTGTGAAGATATTTAAAAAGAGCCAATATTTAAAACAGAATGTGCTAATTTAGTCACTGATTGAAAGTTGCTCATAAGTAGAAGAGCTATTTACAAAACTTATTAGGGCAGGACAATAAACATTTCCAATATAATCACAACTTACATATGTGTAATTTCCAAATCACAGAAGCACCAGACTTTTTATGAAGTGAACGTTTTGGCAGAAAAATCACTCCATAATCAGTGGGGAAGAGAAAGTTCTGGCTAGCTTAGGTCCATGCATGCAAGCAAGTAGTCTTATTACACTGAGTCAACTCTGAACAAGACAGCATTCAAAGCTATGAAAACAAGGCGAGGGAGGCTCATTTACACAGCACATTTCATTGCCGTGCATGAGAAAAAAAAGAAATGTTAATTGCAATGTTAATTGGACACTAATGAATTAAAGTGACAAAAAACTAAAAGCAGATAATTATATACAAAACAAGATTAAATTATTTTTATTAAATTATTAATAAATGAAAATCAGAATTTTGGTTGAAAGAAATCTCAATACTGGTTTCTCGTTAAATTTCAGCCCCTAACAGTTGAAAAGTCTGTTTTCCTGGCAAAACAATTGGCATGCTTCAGCATAAAAACCGGCTCACCTCTGTCTGCACCATGTGTGGTCGATGTTCTCTCATTTTGTGTAAAAAGGCCTTGATGTTGACTGCTTGTTCTCTCACCACCTGCTGAAGCAGTACGTCCAGGGCGATGAAAGTACCAGTCCTTCCTACTCCGTCACTGCAAAGACAGAATGCAGCTTTTGTTTGCATCTACAAAATGACAATAAAGTGTGTCCAAGTCTAAATTATATTGCCTTCACTGATTCTTTTATGCTTTTTGTGGGATTCAGGACAAGGTAATGCCACAAATCTGGAGGTATGAGTTGGATAATGAGATAAATATTTATCTTTTGCCTTAAAAATAAAACTAAATGAACTGTTACTGAGTGAAAACGGTTATGAACATTTGCTCACTTTTAAAATGTACCTATTAAAAAACATTTTGTAAGTTTTTAAGGAAAAAATATCTTTAAAATAGACTTTTTTTTTTACATTTATGAATAAACATTGTTTGATAAGCAGCTTCAGTAGATCAGCATAGATGCATCAATAAGCCTGTATCATGTTTCCTTGCATTTACTTCAATTTGGAAGTTCCCACGCTGTTCTGGAGATGTTTTTAAGCGCTTCCATGTTAAATGGATAAAATTTAGCAAACAATGGAAGCATTATATTTAAAATGTATTTTGTGGATACTCAGAACTGAACAGCATCCATCCTCAAGTCAGATACCAATAACAACTTTGTGTAAGGAAAAAAAAAAAGTAAAAAGGAAACCTTGTCAACTTTAAGCAGGAGCTATGAGAATTAGCAAAAGAGTGCTGCAGTTTTGTTTTTTGGCCAAAGGTGGCAGTAATATTAGAAAACCACAGTAATGGAGAGTAAAGCATAGCATTTTTAAGATAATCTGGGATTTAATGCTAATGAAATGGTTACATTTCTGTGTATAAGTTTTTCCAACTCCTTTTTTCTTTTACATGATGTTGCCATCAGTTTGTGGGTGATCACTTTAACCATGACCAGCAGAATCTAATAATATCAGACACATAGAACATATATTAGAACAGCCCCTATGATGGATGTAAACTTCTCTCCAAGATACTCATTCCTCTTTTGTGTACCTGCAGTGAACCACAGTTGGTCCCTCAGACCTGTCTTTCTCTATGTGCCATCTAATGATTCCTCTGAACCGGATCAGGGCCTCTGTGCTTTGTGGAACTCCACGATCAGGCCAGACAGTAAAGTGGAAATGCTTGACTGTTGTTTCCACTGAGCTGCTCCTCTGCATAAAAAAAAAGGAAAAATATTTTGTAAAACATCTAGCTTCACAGAAACACTAAAAATAAAATAGATTAGACAAATATTTAAGAATAGCATTTCCAAATAATAATAACCAAATCAATATTCATTTAGGGGTTGCAAAAGTTTCTGCCACAACATCCCCAAAAGGTTCTCGGTCAGATG
>NW_015151519.1:234906-238683 GCF_000732505.1 Cyprinodon variegatus
AAAACATGTTGGAGTCTGCAAAAAAAAACCTGAGACTGGGACGTAGATTTATCATCCAACAAAACAATGATCCAAAACATAAAGCAAGATCTACAATGGAATGGTTCACAAATAAACATATTCAGGTGTTAAAATGGCCAAGCCAAAGTCCAGACCTAAATCCAATAGAGATTCTATGAAAAGAACTGAAAACTGCTGAAAACACTCTCCATCAAACTGCACTAAGCTCAAGCTGATTTGCTGGAAGAATGGGCAAAATTTTAGTCTCTTGATGTGCAAAGCTGATAGACATACTCCAAACAGCTTGCAACTGTAATTACAGCAAAAGGTGTGGTATGTTTTAAGCCTGAATTGTGGCAAAAGTTGAAAAGTTCAATAGGACCTTTCACAAAGTACAGTAGTTCTTGTAAATTCTGTTTTGTTGTAATATATTTCTACTTAATGTTTCTACTATAAGTTATGATCATACTTGCTTCTAAGTGTAATGTTTTAATTTATTTCATCAATTCAATCTTTGTTTTTCAGTGCCTGCTGTTTTCAAAGTACTTCAAGGTACAAATTACTAGGTTAGCTTGTCTTGGCCTCATAAAAGGGCTTCATGCCTTTAATACCTATAAAGAAAAAAGGTGAGCTAAAATGATTGACAGATTGGCTAGTTGTGTATGGACAGATTAATGATTGTTTTATTTTGAAATATAGGAGATGTTATGTACATGCTTCAGTCTGAACTCCCTTTGAGTCCACTTAGGTTGCTTCAGCTCAGACACTCCAGTGACAAACACATCCCCATAATGAAGCCACTTGGTCCGTTCAGGCCAGTATCGCTCACATTTGGTCTGTGAAAAAAAAAAAAACACAAAGCATCTGGTTTTATCCATGTTGTGCTTCAACAGATGGGTAACTAACTGCTAAGTTATTTTCTTAAAAAATATCCAGTACTTTCCTTTACTTTATTGTTCCTTCTGATGACAATTTAAAAATACAGGTTTGTTAATACTTTTTAAAAAATCTGCCAATGAAATAACTTAAAAACCTACCCGTCCTCCTTCAATGCAGTTGGTAACCATGACGATACACTTCACTCTTTGTTCCCAAACCATCCTCCAGAAGTCCCTGACTGTGGAGGGCAGAGGACCCTGAGTGGCAATGTACTCTCTTTTGCTGCTGTAGCCCTAAAGAAAAAGGCTCCATATAAGGCTCCATCTCAGGTTATATGTAGTTCAGGAACAAGATAAATACCTTTTTGTCACTTCATGTTGCAGGTGTTTAACTCAATCTAAACTTAAGAGCAATTTCAACCTGGAGAGACTCACAAAGCGGCAATTAGAGAGTTTAGTTAGGAGGCAATTAGAGAAGAAACAGAGCTGAGTGTTGCTGACAATGATAAAATGGGCAGAATTATGAGAATAGAGATGTCTTCCCCCCCCAGGGCCTGGACACTGGTGGTGGTCTGGAGATGAAGGAGGAAGGGAGCTCATTGAAGAAGGAGGTAGATAAAGCAAGAGCAAGAAATTGAAGCTACAGAGACAAGAGAGATGTTGATTTTGTGAAAAAACAGTTTCCTTCTCTTGCTCCAGTAACATCTATTCAACTTATTTAAATACAGACAAGGCTTTCTTCTCAATATGTTAATATATAAATTCTAGTAATTTTTGTTAGTTTGAAGAGATAGAAAAATAAGGGGAAAAATATCTAAACAACAAATGGAGGAACTTTCCATATTTAAAAAAATGTTATTGTTAAATCTCCCTTAAGGCAGCCAGATTTTTGCAATCCTCCAATAAAGACCCAAATGTAAAGCTTTCTTTCATTGCTATTTCAGTGGACATCTGTAATATTTCATAAAAAATGTATTTATCCAAATAATACATTTGTTCCCAAGAAATGAGGTTAAGTATGAGCAAAAATAAAACAAGAAAAGGAACTAGATATAATATCTAGACATAAAGAGAGAAACTCAACCAAAATCCTGAATCTGAACCTAAGAAACATGAACTATTATTAGGTAAATTTTCTGTGTATTTATTGTCCGTATGATTTATAAGTATGTGTTAAACTTAATTAAATAGAGTGAGAATTGAAATATTTTTAAACAATGAACATCTCTTGGCTACTTTAAGTTGTGGAGAAAAACAGCTCCTGCTCTGTGCAAGTGGACACTTACTGGTATGTAACTGGCATTGATATAGTCTGAGGTCTCATTGGGTGTTGATGTGTTAAGCTTCACCCGACACCAGTCATCTATTGTAAATAGAGAGAAGCTTTCAATGCAGATAGAAAGGTAAAAATATCCTAAAAACATCTGTAGCTCATGTTTTCAGTAAAACGCGGGTCAGGAATAAGATTGCACTTACAGGGCAGGATGTTAAAACTGTTCTTCTCTTTGTTCTCTGGTAGAACAGCTGCCTTACATGTCTGCTTTGTACCAACAGACGCAAGGCCCTGAATGAATGGGAAATATGACACACAATAAAAGAATCTATAACTCAAATATCTACATTGTTCGATTATAACCTACATAAAGATATGTACAAGAAGAAAAGATTTAAGTTAGTTATTTTTCTGCACCTCATATTCCTGACTGAAACCTCTGTTTTCATCCAATCCAAGATGATAGAAGTGTTTTGGGAATTCCACTACAGAAATTATTCTGGACCAAAACAGTAAAGATACAGTATTCAGAACTGATAAATAGTTCAAGACAGAGATGTACATTATTTTAGTTTTTCATTTACATTAACTGACAGTTTATTTGGAGATAAAAAAACTTCAGACTCACTTTGACTCTGACCTTTGGGATCTAGAAAGAAAGGATTTCTTTCTTCTATTAAAATAAAAAATGGTGCTTAGTTGATTCAATCACCACTGCTGTTGAATTTTAATAGCAAAATTCCATTGTAATTCGATGAAAGAGGAATCACCTACCGGATCAAATCTGTTTTTTTACGGACGATAAATACAATCAAACAGATCAGAACAACCAATAGCAGCACACCAACCAATGATCCTGCAATGACTCCTGAAAGGATCAATCCATTAGCTCAGCTAAATAATTTCTTCATAGAGTAAAACATAAAAAAAAAATAGTTCTGGAATATTTTAGCTCACCTCTGTTATCAGTCGAACAGAAAAAAACTGATGGTTCAGATCGTCTGATCAAATTTTCTGCCTCCAGCTGTGAAACCAAAGAGACTTCATATCTTTTGGCGGGTTGAAGTCCCTTTACAATGAGTCCAGTTTTAATAACTGTTTCATTTATTGTTAAAATCTCTTTATTTATTGTAACTACAACAGCCGTCAGCACACCATCGAGTGGTTTCACGTTAATCCTAGCACCATAACCAGAGGCCCAGTAGCTACAGTCAGCAGTTACTGAAGGAGGAACTGAGGATGAAAGAATCATAAGGCTTATCAAAATATAAAGTACAAATAGTTATTAATAAATTTATCAAAACAACTGAATATATTCAGCTGCATGTTATGCACAAGGGTCTGAAACAAATGCATTCATAGCTCTGCTAAATCAAAACACTTTCAAATTAAGTTTTATATATATAATATATGTCAAATACTTCTTTAAACTTAATATTTGGGCCATAAAAACATTTTTATTATCATAATTTAGAGTTCACCTCTTTTTTTTGTAGAAAATATGTCAAAGAAAGAATTGTACTTACTGATGGGTATTTTGATGCTACACTGAGGAAGCACTGTGGAGTCCAGGTTATACTCAAGATAAATCTCATATGTTGCACCAGGATAGAGGCCAGTAAATGA
>NW_015151519.1:238693-264871 GCF_000732505.1 Cyprinodon variegatus
TTAGTAAACAAGCCTTCAACTGTTCCATTGATTGATGAATTCGTAACATGCCAGGGTACACTATTACAGTTGATTTCTGAAATTTAAAGGAAAATAATATTTTAAATAGGTTTGATTTTATGCATTTATCAAAACCGTAATAACTCACATTAGACACAGGCCATGCATTTCTATTACTTTGTTTTCTTTTTTTGCATAAAATCAGTTTTTAAAAGTCTATTAAGGTAGAGGCTGGTTTACTTACTAGTCACTGTGTCACCACGGTAAGGAGTGCTCAGGACTCCAGAGAAGGTGGTGGTGATGCTGAATGAATACTTTGTTCCAGGCTTCAGATTAGTTACTGAATATGATACAGTATTTTGATCATTTGGATTAATTTCCATATCATTGTCATTAACTTTTAGCTGGTATTTCCAGTCTTTATTTTGTTTATCCCACTGTAGAGTGACCCTGTCCTCAAAGCGCTCTGTAACGCTGACTGAGGAAACCTGTCTGGGAACTGAGGAAAAGAAAACAGAGACATAATGTTTAATTACCTGCAGTAATAAAAATGAAAGGTAAGTTTAGACACTGTATTAGTAAGGAGTTCTGGTTTTCTTGTGCCGTATTAATTAAAAATGATTCACAATACATAAGAATGAAAAAAAATACCTAGCTTTTTTTTTTTTTTTTTTTTACAATCCTTAAGAATAAATGTTAGTATTTCTAAAACTGACCCTGTATTCCTCTGTGGGGATTCCATATAACATAATATCTTACCAGTAGGTACAGTTATGTGTCCCACTGCCTCCCGTATAATCAAACACACTGATGAGCAGGAAACCATACAGTAGCATTCTTCCCACTCTCCAGGTGTAAGAAAGTGTGTGTAACATGTATTGTCAGTTATTGTCCTTTTATTAAAGGAAACTGTGTACTCCTGGATGTTTTTTACTCCTTTCCACTGCAGAGTTATACTGGTCTCAATCTGTCCAGCTTACTTTAACCCTGCTGGGTTCTCAGTTTTTTAGTGAGAACTTTCCCCTACTTTGAAACTTTTACTTCGGGTCTATATGATCTATATGATCAAAACTTATTATTATAAACAAACAACAGTCCTCTTACCGGTGACTGCAGTGATGTTTTTTCCTCTGCTTCTGGCATAATCAAACACAGTAAAGAGAGTGAAGCTGTATCTAGTGCCACTGGTCAGATCTGGGACTGTGTATTTTCAACCCAGTCTCATGGGAAAATGTACCTCCACTACGTTGGTCCACACTGCAAAACGTAGTGGAGGTACTGACCTCCTTTCTATTCTAGGAAAGGGTATAACTGTTGATGTCCCTCACTTTGGTCCACTGCAGAGTTATGCTGGTTTCTGTATGTGTGAACTTTTCAAACTTTTCAGAATCAGAAGGAACAACAGAAGAATAAGAAGAAATAGTAGCACGTTTTACTCCTGAAAAAAGGGTAGTTGCATGATTAATGAAATAAGGTTTGCAATAAAATTGGTCTAATTTTACTTTTTCGCCTCACAAAACCCCATAAGAAACAAAAGAAAATTATAGTAAAAATTACATTGGTAACAAACTAAATAACATTATTTTCACATTAATTCTATTAATCAAACCAATCACTCTTCTTGAGCAGTTAGAGCAGCAAGCAGTAAAAATGTTAAGGAGAACAAAAAAAAAAAAAAAATGCAACAGAGATGATACAGTTTCTCCACAGCTAGAATTGACAGCACAGTATATTGACCTTTAATTGTAATGTTCAGCAGGGTCCTTCAGCTTCTCTGCTTCCATAACTTAACTGTTGTTTATGTTCACTAAGGTACTGCAATAATAATTAATTCCTTCTTGTCTTGTTTTTTTTTTTTCCTATTCTATTCTTTTACATATGAATCATTTTCACTAGTCTTTTCCCTACTTTGACGGTTATTTGTGTCATACTTCAGCTGTATCTATGTTGTCTATATTTATTTAATATTAAAAGAATTAACAGAAAGAGCACCAAATATAGAAACTATTGTAAAATTATTTTTGCAAGGAGGGTGTCCTTTACTTATATAACTTTTTTGTATGTTTACAAGTACAAAATAGGTATAGAATGATCTGAAGAAAGAAATTTGCGAGATTTTAGAAAATATTGCAATAAATATTTTTCTCAACACATTTTTTGTGTTGTCTTTTTTATATAAAAAAATCGTACTTAAGCACTATTGTGAACAAACAGACAACAATCATCTTACCAGTGACAGCAGTGATGCTTATTCCTCTGCTTGTGGCATAATAAAACACAGTGAAGAGAGTGAAGCTGTATCTAGTGCCACTGGTCAGACGTGGGACTGTGACTGTGTAAATTCCATTTTCTTCAGAGTAAGTTTCATCAACCTTTGTTCCATCATTGTAAAGGGTATAATTGTTGATGTCCCCCACTTTGGTCCACTGCAGACTTATGCTGGTTTCAGTTTGTGTGATATGATCAAAGTTTTCAGTATCAGAAGGAGCTACACAAGAATGAGAAGAAATATTAACAAAATGTTATACTGGCCTGGAAAAAATATTAGACCACTCTTGCTGCTTTTTTTATTGTATATTTTAGATCATATTGCATTTAGAACAAAAAATAAATAAATAAAATAAAAACCATTGATGTTCTAATAGATGTTCTAATGCTACACTGCACTTCTAAACATGTCAGAAGGCCACATGCAGATTTAACTCATTAACACAATCACATATTTTATTTTCCTTCCTTCCTTCCTTCCTTCCTTCCTTCCTTCCTTCCTTCCTTCCTTCCTTCCTTCCTTCCTTCCTCACTTGGTTACTTACTTAACAATAAAAAAAACAGAAGAAAACAAGGAGTAAACAGAAAATTTTTCTAACTGAAAGAATAAGTGATGTACTTAAACATTCCTTCAATGTCAGCTAACATCACAGACAACAGATATATAATATTTTATTCAATTGTTGAACTGACTTTTATTGGTAGAAATCATTTTAAAAATAGAGGATTAAATGTTGGCCTCTGGTTCTGATATTTCTTATCATATTAAAAGATACTTTCATCGCACTTAAACATATCATGTATTGCATTTCATCATTTAGAAAAAAATCACCTACTACTATAAAAAAAAATAGCTTCCTCAGTTTAAGTAATTTGAACTATTTTAGAATCCCACAGTGTTAACGTGTGAAAATATTAAAATAAACTTATTTTAAAAATGTAATCAAAACTCTCAATCTCTATAAATCAGGTTGAAAAGAAAATCTTCTGAACATTCTTAGATCCTTACAATCTGTCTTATCTTGATTCATATGAGCACTAAAAGATCACCTACCTGTCACAGCAGTGAATAAAAATCCAGAGCTGCTGATTCCATTGAACACAGTATAAAGAATAAAACTGTATCTTGTCCCAGCAGTCAGANTGTTGCAATGTTTGTTAATTATTTTGAATCCACTTTCTTTGTTATTTTCACTTTTATTCTTTTACATTTGGAATGTTCTTTTAATGACTTTTCCCTACTTTCAGCGTTTTTTGTTTTTTTTGTTTTTTGTCGTAATTCAGCATTGTTTATATTACATATAATTATTAGCAACAATCATCTTACCAGTGACTGCAGTGATGCTTTTTCCTGTGCTTCTGGCATAATCAAACACAGTGTAGAGAGTGAAGCTGTATCTAGTGCCACTGGTCAGATCTGGGACTGTATATTTTCCATTTCCTTCAGAGTGAGTTATGCTGACCTCCTTTCCATTGTAGGAAAGGGTATAAGTGTTGATGTCTCCCACTTTGGTCCACTGCAGAGTTATGCTGGTTTCATTTTGGTTGATATGTTCAAATCTTTCACTATCAGAAGGAGCTACACAATCAAGAAAGGTTTACAAAATAAAAATAAAAATAAGCAAAACATTATAACGAAAGTAAAAACAAAACTAATAGCGAAAAACACATTAGTAACAAAGTAAACCGCATTATTGTCACATTAATTCTATTAAGTTAAACCAATCACTGTTGTTGAGCAGTTATAGAATAGAATGGAAAATTATATTCTATTGTATTCTATTCTATACCTGCCAAACAAGAGTGATTGGTTTATTTTTTTTATTATTTTTTATTTATAAGTTAAACCAATCACTCTTGATGTGCAGTTAAGGCAGCAAGCAGTAAAACAAGTTAGAGAGGAAAATATGGAACAACAAAAAAAACATTTCAGTATCAGAAAGAGCTACACAAGAATGAGAAGATTATACTGTCTGATACTGCTTTATTTCTGTGAAAATCAATATTTCCTTCCTTCCTTTTTACAATTGCAAGAAAATTAAGAGAAAAATGTTTCCAAATGAAAAAATAAGTGATATGATTAAGCAGTTCTTTACTGTCAGCAAACATCACAGACAGATTTCACATGGTCTATGTTGTGTATAATATATATAATATCATGACATGACATGTAATTTAATAATTTTTAAATCAGCTTTCCTATCATGTATTATGTAATTGATTTTTATAGGTAGAAATAATTTTTTTAAATAATTGATTAAATATTTGTATCTTGTCCATGACTTTGCACATATTTATAATCAAATTAAAACAGCCTGATCTTGTGTTTGAACATTTAATTTATTGCATATCATAATTTTAAAAAACTCCTACTACTATAAAAATGGCTTTCTCAATTTACTTCTGTGAATTGAATTATTGTAGAACCCCACAGTGTTAGCATGAGAAAACATTTATGTAAAAATTATGTAAAAATGTATTAAAAACTTTAAATTTCTAGAAATCAGATGGGGAATAAAATCTCCTGAAAATCTTAAGAATTTCATAATCTGTAATATCTTAATATATATGAGCACAAAAGGATCACCTACCTGTCACAGCAGTGAATCCATATCCAGAGCTGCTGATTCCATTGAACACAGTATAAAGAATAAAACTGTATCTTGTCCCAGCAGTCAGACCAGAGACCACGTGGTTTACTACATCAGCATCAGTGCCAGTCACATCTTCAGGATCACTATCATTTATCTTCAGTTTGTATGTCTTGATGTTATTAACTTTTTCCCACTCTAAAGTTATACTTTTTTCATTCTGTCTCAACACATTTACCAGTCCTACATTCGGAGGGGGGGCTGTTAAAAAAGCAGATAATGTCATATAAGAGAAAGCATTTTTATTACTTTATTTTATTACTGAGCTATTATTTTTTCTTTTAAAAAGTAAAGATAAATCTGCAGTTCATACTAACCGGATGTTGTTTCCATGAATGTCAGTTCTGTCTTATTTGTTGTTTCTATTTCTAACATGTTATTACAGTCTGCTACAATCTGAAACATGATTAAAACTTTATCATTACACAATATATTATATTGCTTAAAAAATAACATCATGGTGCAATCTATCATTTAATATATACCTTAACATTTTTCCATAGCACATAGGATCATATGTTTGCTACAATCTAAACTACACCTACATGGTGTAACTTCGAAGCCCTGAAACATTTTGAGGTTGATATGCAGGAAACACAGAAATCATGAAGTCAAATTCAAACTATATATTCCAGATTCTTTAGTCAAAAGTCTCAGTGAACAACAGACACAGGCAACATTCTCAATAATCCTATAATACTTTAGAAAACATGAGTTAGATTGCTGTAATAAAATAAAATTAAAAGAAAACAAACCTTTTTATGTTATTTATGTCATTTATGCATTTATTTTTTCTTTTAAGCAAGCAGTAATAAATGACATCACCCCATTTGACACTGACTAATTTCTCACAATCTGAGAAAGTCCTTATTTCTGAGTTATAAAATGTTTTTTCTTGGTGCTGCTTTCTGTCTGTACTGACTTTTTAAGCAGCTCCTCTTTGGACTTCAGTACAGCAATGACTATTATGAGCTCGGCCTTAAATGTGGTTAAACATGTTTTTATAGTTTACGCTGAAATATAAAAAGCACTTACCCAAAGAAGGCTGAAAGAAACACACAGCAACAGGGATCCCAATGTGAATTTGAAGGATAAAAGCTTCATCTTTGTTATTGATTCCTAACCTACATAAACAATGGCGTATCAACACAACAATAGGATCATAAGCAACATTATCTGGGTGGGCCCCATATGAAGTACAACAGGTGATAAAGGTTCAGGATACGGCGACAGTTTAATAAATTGGCCAAGAAGAAACAATGAAACAATTCTCAGTAGATAAACCAAGACTGACTTCTAACAAGGTAATGCACCTTCTGTTGTACAAAATATGTCAAAGAAAGAGTTGTACTTACTGATACACTGAGGAAGAACTGTGGAGGCCAGGTTATTCTCAAGAGAAATCTCAAATGTTGCCCCGCACAGAGACACTTTTCTGCTCTCAGATAAACCTCAACTGCCTGCTTCTAGTCTGGCCCATTTGTTGACAAAAGTAAGACTTCCTTATCAACGCTTATTTACTAGTGTTTATAGCATTATATTGTCTGTAACAGTTCACAGTTCAGCTTGTGACTGGCTGGGCGCTTTTATCTATTAAGGAAATATTGAGGAAATCACAAAATTAAGGAAAACATGTTTTTCATGGATTTTATAAACATGGATTTTTTTTCTATACATCTTGTAAACAGAGATATTTTTCTTTTTAATTTTGTCACTTAAAATCACAGTTTGACTTGATTTTACCAAAGATTTTTTTCTGCTGTTTTATGCTCGGTCACAGTTTTATGACTTCCCTGTGATAAGAAGCTATAAGGAACTTCAATCCTTAAAATATGTCAAGTTGAACTGTGCTATCAGATGGACTTCATAAGTGTATTAAAACATGTTCCAGTTATCAATGTAACAACAGAGGTTTACGTTTAAAGACTCATTTCCTCAAGCAGTTTAAGTATTCACACAGTCTGTGAGAATAGGATGAACAAAACCAGAGAGGTTAATGCATAGACATGTTATTATAAAGCATGAAATACGATTTGTGAGAAAAGGTGCCCAGCACTGCCAATGAACAGACAGTGATGGACCTTAACCCAAATGCCAAGCATCTCTGGGAACTCCTTCAAGGACTATCTTCAGGTTCAGGTGACTACCTCTTGAAGCTCATCAAAAGAATCCCAAGAGCGTGCGAAGCAGTAATCAAAGCAAAAGGTGGCAATTTTGAAGAACCAAGAATATAAGACATATTTTCAGTTGTTTCACAATTTTTTGTTAAGTATATATTTCCACGTGTGTTAATTCATAGTTTTGATGCCTTCAGGGTGAGTATACAAAATAAAGAAAACTCTTTGAATGAGAAGGTGTGTCCAAAAGATTCTATTACATTATATGATACAAATCAGAATCAAATGTATTGGGCATAATCTTGTTTGAGTGCAAAAAAAAGTTATTTGACTATGTTTTTCCCATTGTTTATGCTGTAATCTACAGTCCAATCAGCATGTAAAATAAATCACAAGATGTTTGTATGGATATAAAGAAAAAGAGCAGCTTGTACAAATGTACGCCTTCTCTCTCATCTTATCTAAGAGGGATTGGTGATAAAGTACCCTTTTTCAGCCGGGATGTTAAAGGCTATCGTTTAAAGAAGGTATGCTTAATGTAAAAAAAACAACAACAAAAAAAAACCTTATCGGATCGCTAATTCAAACTATTGTAAATACCACTAAGAGCTTTTATATGTTCAGATTAGAGTTCTTCATTAATCATTTACAAAGAAATCATTCAGAAAGCCGTCCAAATATTTAATTAGAAATTCAAAAAATATTGTATCATATTCAAATGATGGGGTTAACAGAAGTGTTTCTTTGGGCTCCTGCACATATAGAGGTAAAAGGTAATGAAATGGCTGATAAGAAAGCTAAAGAGTCGATAAACAAAAGTTAGAGTGATATAAGAATTAACATGAGTAAATAAGAGGTTAAAAGCATTATTAAAAGAAAAATTCAAGAAAAATGGTAGAAACAGTGGGAAGAAGATATAAAGGGATGCTTTACAGAACACAAAGAAATGTTGGGGAAGTTTGATGGAAAATTGGGAGGAACAGAATAAAGGAAAGGATAACAACAAGACTACGGTTGAGACATATAGGACTTAATTCAACATTACAGTTTATGAGAAAACAGGAAACAGGAAGTTGCAATGTATATGGGGAATCCGAAAAGATAGAACATGTTATGTAATAACTGTAGGAAATATCAAAGACATAGAACATAGCTGATTAGCAGTCTTGAAAAGATTAAAGAGCAGTATTGTCTAATACATATTTTAAGGAAAAGCACTTATCAAGCACTTATTTATTGGTAACAGGCTTAGCGAAAAGAATACTTTTTTTTTTTTTTTTAGCATGTTTGTCCTGATCCACACTCCTTACTGGTTGGTGGCAGTAATGCGCCATATAGCTGTTTGCCAACCGTCAATAAATTCTAGAAGAAGAAGAACTATTGTAAATGAATGTTCATGGACAAGTGCGAACGCTAGAGGGCGGCAACGGTTTGTAATCAGCCGTAACCTTTAAAAGAAGAAGCTAGCTTGCTTTGTATTGTGAGGTAAACAAGACGCCAGCAAGTAAGTATTTTTTCAGCTCTAGAAAGAATAAAAGTATCGTCTTTATTTACGATAGTTTTGCCAGTTGTTAAACGAAAATACGCTTGTAATTCTTTTAGGGAACTATATGCTTAAAATATTCACAACAAACTGAATTAGCCTTTTGTTTGTGCTAACGTTGATAGCTTGAGCTACTGTCTAGAGTTGCTTCAAATGTTGATTTAGTATAATGTTAATTTTATGTTATTTTAAACTCCCACTTGTAAGTTTGAAAGTAGAGTGCGTTAGCCTAGTCTAGCTCAAAAGGACAGTTAGCAGTGTATGCTAACGTTACGTCATTGCTAAAATCGTTATCAATCAAGCACACATGATTCCTGTTGGGTGGGAGCATCACAGAGAGCCTTTAAATACTGATGCTGTCAAAGCCTGGTCAACTGGCTTCAGGTAGAAACGGACCAGACGTTTAGGTAAACCTATTCATTTTCACATAGAGACTAAGAAATTTTTACAGAAAAATATTACTTAAATCATTCTGTCTTGTTTGTTTTTATTATAGTGTTTAACCAGTTGTTTTGGGTTTTACATAACACAAGGTCGCTTTTTCTTTTGCTTGTCTTTTAGAAATGCAGACTGCCGTGAAACAAAACTATCATGCGGAGACTGAAGGAGACATCAACAAGCTCATCAATCTGAAACTCACTGCTTCTTACACCTACCTTGCCCTGGTAAGTCTATTTTACTCTTAACTGTTAAAATAACTTATTAATTTAACCCTTTTGCTGACTCATTGGATTTAATTCTGTTTTCTGTGCCATAATCACGAATATTTCTTTCTTTGTATTTCAGGGCATGTATTTTGACAGGGATGATGTTGCCTTGCCACACTTCTCCAAGTTTTTCCTGGAGCGCTCTGTGAAGGAGAGAGAACAGGCTGAGAAGCTGCTGGAATACCAGAACACCAGAGGGGGTCGGATCCTGCTTCAGACCATCGCTGTAAGTATTGAAGAGTTTTATTGATTCCACAAAACCTGAGTTGTATCAAGTTCCACCATCAGGCGGTTTTCCCACCCATCTGCAATGCGGTGAAGTTATTGGCTTCAGAACAGGCGTTTAACCTTGGGCCGGTTTGAAGTACAGCTCAAATGTTATGCATACTGAAATGTCATAAGCTATTTTTTTTTAAATGAACAGTTAATGGTAAATAAAGGGGGAGGGGGCATTGAATAACAATAGCTTACTTCAGATTGGCAGTTAGTAGATTAAACATTTTTAAAAGGTAAAATGACTGGTGTTTCGGGTAGATGTGGTCATTTAATTAAACAAGGTATAAAGTTTAAATTTAACCTGCACTCAATTTGGAAAAAAGGCTAATTTTAATATATACTTTATTTTTTTTTGCAACAAGGATTCTAGTCTGGAACATAACTTGAAAGCAAAAGTTATAATATTGCCATAAAATGCTTTGTAAGAGCAAGTTTTGGGAGGTCAAATGTGATTAAAGAGCTGAAGTTGATATACTGGGCTGTAGAAGCGTTTTTGTTTTAATGTCCTATCTGTTTTCTAGAAACCAACTAGAGAGGACTGGACTGGAGGTCTGGATGCTTTGACCTTTTCCCTGAAATACCAGAAGTCCCTGAACACTTGTATCCTTGATGTGCATGGCAGAGCTGGTAGCCACAATGACCCACATGTGAGTTTAGCTCTGATTTTTAACAAAAACGTATTCTATTTTTGTTTTTTGCATCACATTTTAATTTCTTTTCCAGCTGTGTGACTTCCTGGAGCAGGAATTTCTCATCGACAGCCACGATACCATCAAAAAGCTAGGCGACTACATTGGCAGTCTGACCCGCCTTACTTCATCTGAACCTCATGGATCCATGGGAGAATACCTGTTTGATAGACACACTCTAAAAGATTAAACTACTCCATCCATGGTTTCACGTTTACAAAAATGAACAAACAGGTCAAAGCTGCATTTATTTCTGTAAAAGAAAACTTGACAATATTTGCACATTTAACCCTAAACTCCTTTCTTTTGTAGCAAAACTTCAAGAATAGGTCAAATGTTAACTGGAATAAACACAGCCTTTCTAAAATAACTTTTAAAGATGTTCTCATGATTTTGTAGCAGAGTGCCGTGATGATATGCTGTTACTTTGAAATGACTCACATTTGAGCCGTACCATGTCTCATACATTCCTAGGTTCTGTGTGTCTCTTTTTGCTTAAATGGAAATCATTTTGATTCAAACAAAAAAAGGTGTTTTAATATCTGGAAATGTATTGGAAACAATAAATAAAGTCCAATTATGTATAATAAACATTTTGGTGCTGTTTTTTTCCCTTCGGATTTTTCATGCAGTCTGAGGACTGGTTCAGTCATGTCTGTTCTGGTCAGATTTTGCTTACTCATGGTGTCTGTGGAGTAGGACATAAATTATACGATGGTTTGTGGCTGAAATTCTGACTAAGTTATAATGATATGGTTGCTGAAGCAGCTTTGAATAAGTACAGTTGGTTTTAAAAATGACACTTTGTGATGTGAAAACAATGATTACCTGAAAAAAGGTTGAGCTGTAAGGTAAAATTCAACATGTATAGATGAGCTGGGAAATAAACACTTAATTGAAGCAACTCTGGATTAAATTTCAGCTTTTTAGTTGAAACTGCCAATAATCTGATCTGTTCAGCTCTCAACCTATAAGGTTTTCTTCAAATTTTTTTTCCTTTAAGTTTGTAGATGTGTTTGAAAGTTTCACCCCTTTGTTACACAAAGCATTGGACCTTTTTCTACAACTTAAGCAATCTAACTGGTCAGGAAGCTTGTTAAAAGGAAATGCAAGAGTGTTTATATGGGATCTGGTTGTGAAAAGGAAAATCATGCAGATTTTTCTGAATACCTTGTTAATGATTTGATCAAACCAAAATGTAGGGGGTTTTTTGGCCTTTAATCGGAGCAATGAAAAACTACAGTAAAACAGAGTATCAAGTGAACCGATTGAAAAATCAATCAAGATGGCTGAAGATGCAGTATGAAATACCAGTGTTTAACTGAAATGAATCTAGTTTGGTGTGTAAAAGTGAAGTTTGCATGTCAGCACTTCTTGGGATTACACTTTGGTAAAATGAACAGAAGAAAAGCAACAACTGAAAGTTGTTTATAGATTAACAGCTATGCTGAGGGGATTAGAGAAGGGCTGGATGCACAATCTCTTCAGTCTGATGAGTAAACAAACACTGCCATTAATACTGCAGTAACTTCACTACATTAAGAATTTTCATTGGTTTTATTCTTTGGTTTATATCAGAGCACCAGTAGTAAAAAAGAAATACCTGTTTTTATACAGTATGCAACAGATGCGTCGTCAGCCTTCTTATATCAGGAGGAGGGGGGTGGGGGATTAAATGATAACACTGCTCTAGTGATTTGTCAGTACTTTGATGGAATGGGTTTCAGGAAGCTTGCCAGCCAGGGACAGCAATAGGAGAGGTCTGATTGGAGTCTGAGGGCTCCGACGAGCCAAAGTGGATGTGAAAAGGAAAACATCTAAAACTAAAAGTCTTTCCAAATCTGTTCTCCACATAGAGAGAAATCAGGGAAGCCAACAGCAGGTAAGAGAAAAATTAAATCAATATTTTGGTCTTAATAAAAAGGGATCAGTGAGGAAAAATTACATTTGTTTCATAACATTGTGCACAAATCAAATACAAGAGTACGTAATCCTGGTTGTGCTTTATTTCAAAAATAATAAACGGATGTCTGCAACAAAAAATATATGTTGACTTTTGAATTAATAACTATTTGTTTTTTTTTTTACTTTTACTTTTTTTGCGGATTTTGTTTTTTTAATGTTGGGGACATAAACCAAAATTAAATTACATTACATTATTTCACATCACTTCTTTCATCCATCCATCTATTGTTGCATCTCAAATGCTGCTGTAGGCTTTATATAGATGACGCAGTTTTTGGCTGTATAAGAAAAAAGTCATTCCACATCTTTTTCAATTTTTGTATTCATTTAATTTTTTCATTGGTTTCCTAGATCCCCATGTATAATGTAGAAGACTAACTGTAAATTGCAAATGCAATAAGTCTTACTTATCACACAACTATTTAAATCTCTAAATATTTTTTTATTTCCTTTTTTATAAATAATTTGCTTCAGTGGATTATAATCATTTTGCTTAACAATTATCAGTAATGAAAATATGTCTAATCACTTTATAACATGGAAAAATAGTCTGTGTCATTACATAATACCTAAACTTTATGTACATGCCTGTAAAAAGCCATCAAAAAACAAGCTTTAAGATGAAAGAGGAAATAAAAAGGATGAAAACAGGTAATATAAGATTTAAAAAAAAATTAAAGATAACATCTTCTGTTTCAAGAGAATTTTTCGTTTCCAGAGAATTGTGGATTATTATTGCACAGCCAGATTTTAATCCAGCACAGCAGAGAGCATGATCAAGGGAAAAATGGGGTTGGGATGAACATGGGAATGAAAGCCTGGGTTATGGGATGAAGGAGATGACAGACAGTATGCGAGTAACAGAGGGATTAAGGTCAGCCATGTTGAGCATCTGGCTTAAGAGATGTCCTATGCTCCTGGTCCTTACAGCAACACATGATCAGAGGGATTACATAGCATACATGCAAAAATGTGTCACAGCTCACTGAAGAGCCAACTACAGAGGGACAGCTAACAGACTGAACCAAGAATACTGGCTGCACTGACTTTACTGTTTTCACAGCTGAGATGAGGCTGGTCAGTGGCGGGCTCCGGGCCCGAAGGGCCGCTGAGCCGTCCGAACCAGAATCTGAGGAAACAACGGAGCCGTCCCATCATGAGCACGTTCATCCAGAACACCATCATGAACACATGCATCCAGAACATCATCCAGGACATGACTACAACCACATGAAGGAGAAGTTCATGAATGAGCTCCATCACCTACCAAGTAGGACACAGACACAAACAAGATCTATTCCTCTGCTGGAATAAACTGATTAATAGTCTCACTTCTGACTAATTCTTTAAAATAAAAACTTTCTGTTTAATAGAACTGCAAAATGACATTTTAATATTGTTTTAAGGTTTTCTAATTTTTTTTTATTTTGCCACTATAAACATCAGTGCAATAGGACTTAGCGGATTGGAGAAAACTAAAACTGAACCTTTAGGCCACACATCCAAAACCCTTTCTGTAGAAAAAATATAAATAAAAATAGAAAAGCAGCCCTGCTGCAGCTTATCATGCTGTGGGATTTTATTTTCACCAGAACAAGGAAATACTATTAAGGATCGATTTGAGCAGGAAACAGAAAAACATTTCAGGCTGTTACATCTGATTGATCAAAGCATGATATGTGTTTAGAACGGCCCAGACAAAGTAGAGACAGATAACCAAATAAGAGTAGAATTGTAGGATCTAATATTCTCAGATGTTCTCCATCCTCTCTGACTTTCTTTAGTAGCAATGCATAGCCGCACTGCAAAAGCAATCCAGAAATAAGTAAATATTTCTTAGATTAAGTGTATTAAACTATAATTTCAGTAGGTAAATAAGGTGATTTGGCAAGAGAATGAATATTTTTACTCTTAAAATAAGGTAATTAGGTAATATTCACTTGAAATAAGACAATGAAATAATTTTTTCATATTTTAAATGTAAATTGTCTTGTTCTATTGGTGACGTGTCTCACTTAGCTCCTCAATTTAAGGGAAAAAAATACCCTTATTTTAAGAAGAAATTATTTATTTAAATTTGCATTTGAAGTGTTTTAGAGATGTATTTTAGAACATCTAAAAATCTAACTGTAACCATAGGTCATGCTACTAGAAAATGCCTCAGAAGCTGACTACGAAGCATGATGCACATGTTATAGCTTTATATGTAACTGAATTTTGAAATTTCATCTAATTATTCTATATGGTTATTTGTTTTTTTTTTTGTTTTTTTGTTTTTTTGCATTGGCCAGTCTAACAAAATTCAGAACAAACACAAAAAAACTGTAAAAATTTAAAAAGTTTAAGGGGCATGCAATCTTTGCATTAAACACAGCTTTTTTATGAAATAGTGTTTTGAAGAGTATTCTGCTAAAAAAAAAAAAACAGTAAATCCAAAAAACACAAAATAAAATCCAGTGGGACTTTGTTTCCAAGTCTGAAGATGTTTCGCTTCCCATCTAGGAAGCTTTTTCAATTCAAAATATCAGAAATAGCGTTGAGTTCAAGGTATTTAGAGTGGACCAAAAACAAAGTCTTGTTTTGCCTTAGAAAAACAGTAAAGCCTTAGATTGCAGTGGTAAAGAGCTGAGTTATACTTATTAGGCTCATACAGAGGCACTCCCAGCTGGAGGAGTGTTATTATTATCTGATTGTGGAGAAGGGTGTTAACAAACTAAACACACGCTCAACAAACCCTCTACAGATAACTGCATGCTTTTACAATCCTTAAGAATGAGACAAAAGCTTTTAGCTTAATTTCTTTCCTCCAAAAACATATATTTTATATATCACAAAGCAACATGTCTTAAAAAAGCAACTCAAATTCCTTAAACTGATTTTTATTAGAACTGCAGTCTGCTTGCATGTTGTAAATATGGGATGAATTCATCCCCCCCTGTTTTGCAGTTCCAATGTGGGCAGTGGGAGCCATTGTTGTGCTGGTCCTGGCTTTAGTGGCATGCTTCATTTTCTGTGTTTTCAAAAAATGCTTTGCAAAGAAGAAAAAGCCGAAGAAAGTGAGGGAGAGGAAGGCTGGGGGTCGCCGCAGAAAGGAGAAGGATGGTGATGGAGAGTCAGGAGAAAAGGTTGGTTTACTGATGTTAGGCTGTTGATATTTTACTTGGTAAACTGCTTTGTGATCAATCTTGTCTCATGTTTTATGTTGCAGGAAGGAGATGGGAAAAAGGATGGAGAAGAGGAAGAGAAAGAACAGGAGAAGTTGGGCAAGTTGGAGTTCTCCTTGGATTACAATTTCACAGATTGTCAGGTAGGCACTGCATGTAAACAGATGGATCCATTAAAAATACTTTATATTTGCGATGAGAACACAAAGATTCATTAACAGATAGTTTTCCACTGTAACTTCATACTAAACATGTTTTTTTCTTTCTTTTAAAGCTCATAGTGGGCATCCTTCAGGCTCAGGACCTTGCTGCAATGGACATGGGGGGGACTTCAGACCCCTATGTCAAAGTTTTTCTGCTTCCTGACAAAAAGAAGAAATATGAGACCAAAGTTCAGCGTAAAAACCTGAGCCCTGTTTTCAACGAGACTTTTATTTTCAAGGTACCTCAACACAGACCACATTTTATCGATAAAGTTCCTTCTGCTGTTATATTATATTCATAACTTATTGCAGGACTGATGTGGGTGAAGATTTTCCTATCCTAGTAATGTTAATGTAGCTTAACTTCGTCACTTGTTGTGTGCAAACAATCATCTGCTTTCCTCTATTTCAAATCAAGTTTTAACATTGTTCCTTCTTAGATCCCGTACGCGGAGTTGGGCGGAAAAATTTTGATTCTGCAGGTTTTCGACTTTGATCGTTTCTCCAAACACGACATGATCGGTGAAATAAAGATTCCCATGAGCAGCGTTGATCTGGGCCAGCCCATGCAACAATGGAGGGACTTAGAAAGCGGGGAGAAGGAAGAGGTACAGTGGAGTGTTTGTGAGAACAGTATTATCAACTATTCAGATAAATGTTTACTGTTATGTTTGATATAGATGAGGCCTAAAACAGGCTTAACTTTCATGAGACTTTGGTTGCAGGCTTTTTTTATTTTATACCAAAATTATCAGATATATATATATATATATATATATATATATATATATATATATGGCTTTTATGCTGTAAGAATAATCTGATTGAGGGTTTAATACGTTAACTTTTGAAAAATTTATATAGCCTCCATACCAAGAGGCCCGTGGCAACTAAAGTCTTGTAATTTAAATCAGGAAAAATATGTGGGCTGTTCCTTTAAACACTATTTCCACAAATTCTGACAATTTTTTTCTGTCTTCAGGAAAAATTGGGAGACATATGCATTTCCTTGCGCTATGTACCCACTGCTGGAAAACTGACTGTAAACATCATGGAGGCAAAAAATCTCAAGAAAATGGATGTTGGTGGTTTATCAGGTAACAAAACGCCTAATTTTCCTCCATTTTGACAATATTGTCAATATTCTCTCACTTTGTAGCCTGGAGGGGAACTGCAAACCCCAAAATGATATACTATATAATGCTCCCTCTTTTTTTAGATCCTTATGTGAAGATCGTTCTGCAACAAAATGGGAAGCGGATTAAGAAAAAGAAAACAACAGTAAAGAAAAACACCCTCAATCCCTACTTTAATGAAAGCTTCAGCTTTGAAGTCCCCTTTGAACAAATACAGGTGGGCTTTGCCTTATTGCTTTCTTTACAGTGTTTCTCATCTTAAAGAGGAAAGATAGGATTTCATTATTTTATCTTTATTTTTCCAGAAAGTGCAGGTTGTCATCACAGTGTACGACTATGACAAACTTGGAAGCAATGACCCCATAGGGAAGACCTTTATGGGCTATGGAGCTACAGGTGTCGGCTTGCGCCACTGGTCGGACATGCTTGCCAATCCTCGACGTCCAGTAGCCCAGTGGCACACCCTCATGCCTGAGGAAGAGGTGGACGCAGCACTTAAAGCTAAACCTCGTTAAGAGCAGGACCTGATCCAGCACTGAGTCCATCTGGGAGGTTTGGGGGGTTTTAAAGTAGTTTTTGTTCAGTTTTTCATGTTTTCTTTCACGGCCCTATGAATAAAAGCACCAGAGAACCCGTCTCCTCAGGGTAGAACTTGATTGGACGTGAGCTTTTCCTCTTAGGGACTTTTGGACCCAAATCATTGCTGAATCCCTTTTTTTGTTTGTTTGTAACTCGTCTTTACTTTGTATTTCTATGTGCCTGTGTACAATACAGATCATGTTGGTTTGGCTTTCTATGTTTCCTTTAAATTTTAAAATCTGAGTTTCAATATTTGGAAAACCTACTTAGAAATAATATTCAGAATCTGTGAAACTCTTTATATATATTAAAATATTTGCTAATTCTTGTGCTTTTCTGTAATAAATTCCTTCTCTATCAAAATAAAGAAGTTTTGACAGTTTTACAAAATCACTTCTTCCCTTTTAGATAGATCAGCACCAGTCCAAGGTATAAGCAAACTTAGAAAATGCTGATGAAAAACATTATTACCATCGAGTAAGTGGAGAGATGTGCAATTTGTAAAAGGAAAGCAACTAAGAAAATCCTTTATACTGTAACTTGAGGGTTTGGTAAGACGGGGTCAATGGTTAGAGCTGTTTAATCACACATGCTTGTGTCTGAACTTTTCATGTACAATTTAAGTGTTTGTAAATAAAAGTACACACAACAGTCTTTTTCTGTTTTTTCCTTAAAAGTCACAGCCGAACCTTATAATGTTAAAATGTTTTAAATACTTTCAAACTGGACTGTTTTATTACAATTATGTCATAATATGTATTTCATCTGAGTTAAATGAAGCCTCTTATTCTGGAAATTATTCAAGTAAACTATTAGATGTTATCAGTTTTCACCTAACCCTGCACTTTCCTTATCCATTTCACTATGCTTGTTAATAAATTACATAAAATATGAGTTTTAATTAACTCAAGTTTCTTTAAATATTTCCATTACATCATCTTAAGGTACCTTACAAAAGAAAAACAAGCAATTCTATTCAATCCTATGATACAAAGTTAAATAAATTCAAATTCAATACTAATTATCAAACTGGAAAGCATCTCATCTCTTTAAAAGTAAACCCCACAGATTGTACAAAGTCCATGACTTTAAAAATATCTATCCTCCTGGAAGAGCATAAAGTGACAGAAGACCATTGACTTCCCAGCAATGCCTCATACTGATCATGCATGTAGCAACAGTGGGAAGTAAAATTCCCCTTTGACAGGAAGACTCAATGAGAATGGCCATATGCCCCGACTGACTTGGATATTGGGAGACTGAACAATATTACAAAAAATAAACAAAGCAGGAAAGACCTATAGTAGGTTCTTAGTTAAGGAAAGAGTATGATGGAGGTATAGTGGCTTCATCTAGGACATACAGATATGACACAAAAATGATATTACCAAAACCAAAAATGTATCCTTAAAAGTAGGATAAAAAAATTGTAATTATCCAGTCTGATTATTTTTAACCTGTGTTTTCTTTCAGGAAAGCCTAATAAAATAATAGGGGAAATTGAACAATAACAAAGAATTATATATTCAAATTAAAATATTTCTTGAGACTACTGTAATGTATTGCCAAATAAGTAAATAAACTATTTATAGCACCTTTAACAGATAGATTGCAATGTGATTTGCAGAAATTGGATAAAATAGAGCACAAATATAGATGTAGTGTATTAACATAGACCAACTAATTCAAATATTTCCAGGCTGTAAAATTTAATTTGTGATTTGTTGACTGCAAAATCAGGCTGAATGGAGAACGTGGCCTCTATATATGTATCTACTGAGGCCCCCTCCCTTCAGCCTTCGGATGGGGCTCTCCTAACAGTGATTCACCATCTCACCGCTAGGTGGCTCCCTACTATGGACAGCGTTGCCTAGCAACTGAACTCAAACTTTTTGCCAGGATTTCAACATCCCCGCTGCTGTTTATCCACCTTGCATGAGGTTAGTGTTTAACCTATCTTTTGCGGACTTTATCGCTCTTTTGAAACCTGTCATTTCTAGCCTAAAACTGAAGTATATGTTTTGTCTGCGTTATTGGTAGCAAAGTAACATCGACTGAAGAGCAACATGTTCGGGCTCTTGGTGAAGCCCAAACATAAGGACTGATGTTTCCCTGTTTCTGTTCAGATTACAGGATGAGTGCGGGTCGGGTGTCTGAAGGAGCCGGTTGTATTACCTGGTGGGGCTTCAGTCCAGCCAGAAATTTGCTCAGTTTTGGTAAGAAGCTGCAGATGTTTTCATATTTGGATCATAAACTGCACGTGCGTTTCCGATTGGTTTAAAGCGGCACGCGCCAGCCAATTAGTGGATCAGAAGGCTCCCAAATCAACAATACTGGGTATTTTTTTAGGGGTTTCTTTGCAACTAAAAATTAACAATAAAAATAATAAAATTCATATTTGTCAGCGCACAGTCATGTTTTACAAATTATTAAAAAAATAATCTGAAGGGATTAGCAGCTGATATTTAATGCATTCTAATTAAATACGTTTTTAATTGACGTTTAGCAATACAATAATTAACAGAAGTAAAAAAAACAATCCTGATTACCCACATATTATACAAATAAATAATAAATATATAATTATGGCAGAAATTATACCTCTTTAAGATTTCCATTTTTCAAATGTGAATCAAAGCTCTATCCATGCATACCACCTTGCAGCATCATGCTGTTTTAGGTCATGAGGGTACACCTTGGATGTGTTAATGCAGAAAACTGAAACGCTTTTCTTTACGATCAAAGCTGATTTTTACCAGTATATCCCGAAAAGGCTACAATTATGAGTACAATAAATATGTGTTCTGTTTTAAGAACAATCTTATTCTGGGCTTTTGGTAAAATTAGTTTTGATTAATTTAATTGTGAGCAACAATCAGCTCCAGAACTGAAACCATGTTTTTCTTTTAAAAATAAAATCTAACAATGATTTATTTAAACATACTTATTGTAACTTCACCCCACCTTTCCAATAAGCATACAGTCTGGATTTCTTAAAAATTCTTTAGTCTGTTCTGGATGCTAATTTATTATAACTGTGTCTAAACAGTTTTTGCCTTTTTTTTTTTACCCATGTCAAATATTTATTCATCTCATTATAAAACACCTATGCTAACTGAATGCAAGTAGGCAAGTGAAATTTCACCTCTGTAGCACCTTTCACAGACCTATACGTCACAAAGGACTTCAAAAGGGCAAAGCCATTAGAAAACACATTTTACATTTAGAATATATTGACAATGTGTATGTTTAACATGGTGTAGGCAAAATTGTGAGTTAATAATAACTCATAATAAAGTCCATTATTGTCCCTCAGTAGGGAAATTCAGCTGAACAAGCAGCAAATTGAAAAGCAAGTGAAAGCATGCAGAATCCCAAAGGTAATATATGACAGCAATTAGAGTAGGAGCAAATTTAAAACATGAGGAAGAAAATGAATCTATTAAAAGAAATATCCTCAGATTCATTAACAGCAGAGTAAAATTAAAATTTTGTATGTTCCTTTTCAAGATCATATTTTCTTGATAATACAAAACCCCCCGAATGCTTGCACTTAAAAAACACTCTACAAAGACAACGGAACAACAGCAGGTATGTAAACAGCTTATTGAACTTGTTGGGAGCAATGGCTATAAAGTCTAATAGCTGCTGGGAGGAAGGATCTGTGAGGATGCTCCTTTGTGCACCTTAGATGAAGCATTCTGGTGCTGAAGGAGATCTGTAGTTCGAGAGACACTGTCTCATTGTGTTGCTTTTTGTTAAAAGCTCTTTTGTGCCCTACCATCTCTTTTGGACAGGGAATTAGACCCTAGACCCTAGTTAGATTTTAACCTCTAAAGCACAGAGGGTCTCAGGACCAAAGTCTGCCTGAAATTACATATTTGAATTAAAGCAAGTACAGCTCCAAAACTATAAACTGGAAATATAATTGTTTGTATTTTAATAATAGAAAGGCATTGAGGAATGCTTTTCAGATGGAATCACTATTTTAAATGTCACCATGTCTGATTTATAGGTGATTAAACAAAGAAAAAATGAAAAATATTTAGCCTCGCCAAATTTTTTTTTCAAAATAAACACAACAAAACACACTGAAACCCCATATGAAACTCTAGATGAACCCTCAGACTTTATAGATCCACATCTTGAATACAACTCAAGCAAATTTGGACTGAATAAGTTTTAGTTGGCAGTGTGCTAGGTGGAAATGGGATTTTTGGCATAGTGCAAAAAATGCATTTTGCCACTCATAAAAGGGAATCTGGCCAGACAAACATGCTGATTTACATAATTGGAGACCTTCTGCAAAAGCAAAGCCTTTGCTCCTAAGATATCACCAAACTAAATAGAAAATAAGAATAACAGAGCAATGATATCACCAAACTACATAGAAAATAAGAATAACAGAGCAAGCTTATGTAACGTATGCGATCACATCACCTGAAATAGTTGCACAATTAGCTCTCACCCCTCATTGGAAGGGTTTGAGCCTCTACTGTAGTTTCCAATGATGTTTCCATTAGGGGGTGCAGATAAATATCTGCTGTTGCCTTACCTTCGCAGAGTTACATGTCAGGTGGAATTTTAGATCTCATTTTATTTTTTTTACAGCTATAAAACAAAAAGTACTTGTAAAAAATTATTTTGAAACATGTTTTAGGAATTTTAAAGCCCCATTGGAAAAGGCATGTGGACAAAATACCATGTCGCTGTGTTTTGGCCATTTTTATAAATAGATAAACATGATGACCTTTGTGTTTAGTACTGGATGCTGAAAAGTGTTATATGTGATGTTTGTGTCCAGGTCCAGAGAAGTCTGAAGGAGAAATAAATGTACTGTTAGTTGGCAGTGGGGATCCAAGACATATTCTGAAGACTATTGCAGATTCTTCAGCAAAACAAAAACTTCATGTGAGCAGTAATTTAATTTCTGTCTTTAAACACAGACAAGTGGTGGGTAAATGCAGCAAGAGTTACACATGGTCTCTGTTCTGTAGATATGGGTGATGGAACAAAGCATGGAAGTCGTGGCTCGGCAGCTGCTGCTTCTCTACATTACACTTATACCAAAGGAAACGATGGGAATTAACGGTACATTTTGCTTTGATGAATTTATCATTTTATAAAAGCAACATGCTTCTAAAACTTTTTCGATTCGTTTTTGGGGGTTTTTCCAGAGAAGACAGAAGTTTTCTTGGAGCTTTTTGGAAATGCTGAAATACGCAGTCAGACTGAAGAGACGCTGCGGCAAGCAGCATCACAGCTCATTCTCTCCGTTACTGAAACAGTGGAGGATGCCATGCACGCCTGCCTGAACACAACATTTCTTAAGGTAAAACCGGCTAATAAACCTTTTTACTATGGTGCTAAAAGCAGAAGACAAAATTGCAAATGATTAAAAATTGACTGAATCTTTCTACAGTTTAAGGAGCGAGATGAACTGGCCAGGATATTCAAGCTGTGGATCCAGCAAATTTCATCCTCAGGTTCTTCTCCTGTCGTCATGTCCAAAGCCTGGGATTATCGTGTCAGGCAGCATCTCGGTACGCGTTACGACTCCAGGAAGGGATGTTTTGACTGGGACCTTAAAATGAAGCTGCATGAGAAGGGGGTGATGTAGAATTTTCACACTTTATCTTTTTTTTTTTGCAAAATAACTGTTACAGAAAATATTATGTTTCAGTAAATACAGAGTTTTGTTGTTATTTTTTTTTTGTCCGTGTAGTGTGGAGTCATAAGCACCAAGCAGTATATGCAGTGGAGAGAAAAGGGATTGGCATTTGAAATGAGGGAAGGCGTCTACCAAAGAACCAATCCCACTTTAGTCTCCACAAGAGTTTTTAATCATGTGAGTGCATATCTATTTTGATGAACTAAAGAGTTTCGATATGCAATATGATAATCAAAATAATTTCTTTTTTTTTTATTGCACTTGTTTCTCAGCAGAAGGGAGACAAGGTTGGCTTTCAAGGCTATTGGGGAGACATTGTTTCCAGCCCTTATCTCTCATTTGGTATTGAAACTGATGACGAGAGCCTGTTGAGAACACAGAACAGGCAACACGTCAAGGTAAAATAGAGCTGCATTAATTGCCTTTCAAACTGTTATATTGATTTGATGTACATTTAGTTACACACGAAATATTCATACCATTTAAACATTTAAAAGTTTGTCACTTTACCTCCATACCTGGGAGAGAAAACGTCTCCTTCACTGTCTACTTAGACATGACACTTCACCCCCCTTTCCTGCTGTCGATGGTTAGAGCTCCTGGTGGTGCCTGTGTGCGACAGCCTTGCTTCTCTTAGTGTGCCCCATGGCAGCTGTGGCTACAATTTAGCTTATCACCACCAGTGTATGAATGAAGGAATGACTGATTGTAATGTAAAGAGCTTTAGATTTGATAAAGCACTGACTATATAAATACATGCTATTTACCAGCTAAAGAGGTAGATTATCATAAATTAAATAAATCATATCATAAATATTTAATGAAAGAAAGAAATTCACATGGAAGAAGTTATCAGTAGGTAGATGTCTAATCACAAGGCTACAACATAGTGATTTAAATCAAAAAGCATTTAAGTTTAGCATGTCCTAGTCAAAGTCTAGACCAAAACCGAAAAACCGAAAGTTGTTTTGTGAAGAAATGGCTGGTAAAAAGATATTGTGTTGTAATTGCTGTGAAAACTGGTTTCACAAAGTTGTAATACACCAAATTGATATATGAGAGTGAATACAAAGACATATCCATCACTTTAATTTGAAAAGCTTTCCTATTGTCTATAATTATAATTTTTTTTTTTTACTTCACACATTAAATCAAAATAAAATAACGTTTCTAATGATTGTGCTCTTATGTTGACGATGTGTTGTTTTGTTTTTTTTCCTTTCCTTTTCTCCCCTGCACAGACAGCCCAGGATATCTCTTGTTCTAACATGCAGGGATTGTTCCAGTCTCTGTCCAGCAGAGGGCGCTGCCTCACCACCGCTCATTCAGACGCAGAGAAGACTCCCAAACTGAGTCAGTAAAAATCATTTAGCAGGTTAAAGGTTTTGATAGACAATTTACAACAACTGAAATGTTTACCCTAAAATGATACCAGAATTTGCATGTAAAAAGACATTTTAACAAGAAATTATCTTGTTTTATTATCAAGCCTTAATGATCAGTTACTTCTCTTCCTCAGACCATTCTTAAAAAAAAAAAAATATATATATTGTTATATTTAGAAAAGCCACTAATTTTACGTCATTGTCAAAATTAATTTTCTTCATTCTTCCTCAGATTTGATGCAGCTCAGTGGGGTCTCTGTAACATTTCTGCCATTGGACTCTCTTCAGAAGCTCCCATTGAAGCAGAAGTACTGCCATTACTTCAACACAATATATTTCTCTGCCAAGTGAGAGGATTTACCACCAGTATCCTTTTCCTAGACCTGATCTAAACCTTATAAGTCTCCCTCTATCTTTATCCTGCTATTGTCCACTGACTGCAGATTTAACTGCTGAGTATGTTTAATTTCTGTCTTTCTGTAAAGCTGCGTGCACCAGTTGGGCCCCATGATGAGACAGATTGCTGCACCAGACGCTGTGCTTGTCGTGGAGCTGGCCAAGTGAGGGTTTTTATAGAAACATGGCTTGTTACCATGGTAACTCTACAGTCACAAGTGCAGTGACTGCTATGTATCTGTGCTTGATTTTGCTTATTCACTGACACTATGTATAAAGTTCATAACATGTGTGATTGCAGGGTTTTTATTGAAGTTTGTGTGTGATTGTGTGCTTCAGGTACATTTTGGATCTAAACAAAAGACAAGAAGCAGGCTTTGTGGAGAAAGTGGCGAGCTTGGCTCTAGAGGCGGGATTTGAACCCTGGCGTGAGCACGCCGCCGATGACGTCTATGCAGTTTTTGTTCCGCAGAAGAAGTGAAAACGTTTTGCTTCATGACAGCTCTCACTGGTTCAGCTGTAACCACACAATTGTAAAGTTGTGACAGAAGCACAACACCTCCAGAGGCATGTTTCTAGGGTCTTTGAACTAAAAATTGTAATTAGATTGCATTTAGGTTTGGTATGTACTCTGATTTATAGTGTGAATAGCTGTAAAGCATCAACTCTTTAAAAGAAAAACAGAAAATAGATATGCATGATATGTAGTTTATGAAAGAAATAAAAGGTTTGAATGTAATAACATTAAGTTGTTTACCAGATTCTTTTCAGTTGAGAGATTTTCCAGCTGACACTTCCTTACTTTTCTTAGGGCAAACAGAGATATTGCAGAGCTGTAATATCTATACTAACTGTACTGTTAGAAGGGCCTTTCTTATTATTACTTTGGCTACAGCTCCACTCATCCAGACTTCTGGTTAGTGGTTGCTAATACTTAAATTATGAAAATAATGTTTTTATGCAATGAACCTGAAATCGTGTTTACTAATGCATGCTTGGATTTAAACCAAAGTAATCCTACAGAGGAAATCTGTGTAACACTCTGACTCTATAACATTTTCTCAGTTTTTCCAGGATCGTCTCATGTGTTGATCTTTCGAGAGGTTTCGGAGCTTATCTAGGAGAACCCCTCTTAGAAAAATAAAAGCGAAACTCCGTTTGCCTTCCAATTGAAGCCTGTTTTATAGTTACCATTACCCGGATGACTGAAAATCCCCACAGGCTTTACAAAACATAATTTTTTAGACTTTTGGTCTGCTTCTTCAAAGCATCTCTTAATTCTGTTTTAGCGTCTCTTATCTCATTTTTAATTATCCAACACATCCATTTACCGTAAATAAAGTTCTCTTCAAAAGCTGTTTTATTTCAGCTTCTTAAGCAGATGAGTTTAAAATAATATAAAAAATTATACACTTGCAAACTAACAAC
>NW_015151520.1:0-1347 GCF_000732505.1 Cyprinodon variegatus
GCAGCCGACAAATCTGCGGCAACTGTGTGATGCCATCATGTCAATATGGACCAAACTCCCTGAGGAATGCTTCTAGCACCTTGTTGAATCTATGCCACGAAGAATTGAGGCAGTTCTGAAGGCAAAAGGGGGTCCAACCCGTTACTAGCATGGGGTACCTAATAAAGTGGCCGGGGAGTGTATATTTTCAATGACTAGTAAAGTATCATTCTATTTTTAGTTGGGTTGGTGATGTATTTCTGCCCTAGGGCACAAAAATCTTTGCCCATAGACTCTCATTAAAAGTTGTTCATTCGCAGAAGGTCTTCTGCAACACAAACGTATAGAACATCCCAGGCCGTAGCTAAGCAACCACCTGAGGTGACAGGAAGTGCATTTGCTCACCACCTCCTGCCACAGCACATTTTCCGGGTGATTGACAGGTTGAGACGCATTGGAGAGAGAGAGAGAGAGAGAGAGAGAGAGAAATGGCGCAAGAAACATCCCTATCCAGGACCTGGTTCAGCTCCAAGGCTAGGCTAACTGCATGCAGCGAAGCTAAGGCTTTACTCTGCTTTCCCTGCCTCCTTTTTCAAACATCAGGATATGAGCCAGCAGGGATAAAGACAGCTAGGACTGATCTAAAGCACTTTTTAGAAAAGGCAAAGAAGAATAAACAATCTGGGATTCACATGGAATACATTAGAATATAGTCTACTTTTTCTAGATGTTTGTTCATTTGCATAGTTGCTCTTAAATAAACATATTCTCAGAAAATAAACAGTATTTATATATTAAAAATTATAAAGTTGATTAACAGGTTTGCCATTATTAAACAGCTTCATTATTTTTTTAGGTTTGTGACACATTGTTGGACTGTTGTGATTCTATAGTTAATTTCTATTCCCAGCCCGCTGGGAATTTATGTTTCTGATACTTTAAGATGTTTATTGCCCTCCCCTGTAGGGGGGGTAAAATATCTTATTTAATCAGATATTATTTCGGCTGTTATATACTGTTTATAGCACACAGTCCTACTAATTGTGTGTTAGAACAATAGATGAAAGAGTGATTCGAGCACTAATCATGGTCAAACAGATATTTCTGCACATACATGGAATAAATTCACCACAACTTCTGTTAAAAATATAAGATTTTATTAACGAAATTCATTCAGCTCCAAGTCAAACATATTTCAGTTTAACGCTCTCAACTAAGACTAGTAAAACTCAACTAAACTAAACTAACTTCTATGTACAAAGAGGAAGGGGAAAACGGTTGAAAAACATATTACAGTTTAAGATGGATTATGTCTATCTGGAAGAATTTGGGATCTGATAAAATTAGCTTTTCACTAATTTTAAAGAA
>NW_015151520.1:2715-4040 GCF_000732505.1 Cyprinodon variegatus
TAAACCAAAGATCAACAAAACTAAATTATTGATAATTGAAGACTATAAACTCAAA
Source organism: Cyprinodon variegatus (assembly GCF_000732505.1). Taxonomy (NCBI): domain Eukaryota; kingdom Metazoa; phylum Chordata; class Actinopteri; order Cyprinodontiformes; family Cyprinodontidae; genus Cyprinodon; species Cyprinodon variegatus. Next base: position 2,771 of record NW_015151520.1, read on the forward strand.
GTCCCAAAAGGGGAGAACCATAACAGTTAGCCATAATCCAGCCTGCAATAAGGCTGCATCAGCTTGCTACCAGCAGGTTCTACCCTGAACCACATCCTCAAGCCTGTCATTAGTCTTCCTGCCTGCATTACTTGGTATTATTTATACCTTTTAATAAACTTTTTAATAGCAGTCAGTCTCCAGCTCAATGTCAGGTTTTCAGTTTTTACATTAAAAAAAGAGCTAAACATTAGTTGAACAGTTGAATTAGCTATTTTTGTTGGGGCAAACTTTTGCTTGCAAAAAAAAAAAAAAGTTGATAGTGTGTTTACCTGTATTTTAAACATTGTCACCACTAAATAGCTTAGAACAATATATAGGCCACAATTGCTTTAATGAACACTGTCAGAGGTGCTACTTTTTGGACAACTTTGGACCAGAGAGAAAGGATGATTGACAGCCGATGGGTGGGACCAGCAGGCATGCTGAGTTAAAGGCTACGCCCATGAGCTAATGCTCACTATTTAGAAAAGATTTTAAAACAGATTTTAAACAAATAATCTCTGATCAATTATCACATTAAAATCCTGAATTATATGTCTTTGCCTTAACTGAAACAAGTCATAATAAATGCCTTCTGTTGATTGATGTATCAACAACAGAATGTAGAGCATTAAGTTCTGCTTTCAGCAAAGTATTTGGAAATATACCTTGTTGGTATGAAACAGATTTTGTATCGCTTATAATTGGTGAGAAACTCACTGCAGTAAAATTTACATAAGGAAATGACCCATAGAGCAAACAATACATTCTCCCAGGGAGGAGAGTATACTCGTTTAGCAAAGTGGAAAGTACTAATTTCCCCCTGGAGGATGTCCTGATGTTATCTGAGGTCTGTAGGTTGGCCTGATTAGTACAGAGCACAGAGTGTGTCTGCACCATCTGACCCACTGAGTTATAGTCATTTGTCATTCACAGATTGGAGACCAACTGCTGTGTTTTTAGCTCAGGGCTGGGGTTTTTTCAATGAGTTGTTTGTGTATGACTGCACTGGCAATTTCTCATCATGTTATTATAAGGAATACACAACTGAGTGCAAATTTACTCAATCTGGTTCTTGTATTCAAGTGTTTCGTTATTTTATATTTGATAGAAAATATGGACATCTGCAATTTTATGTTATTCAATATTTATATTACAGGGACATGTACTAAAGGCTTTTAAGGTTGTAGTAATAAAACCTTTACTTAAGGTCTCTTGACCCAGATGACTTGGTCAATTATAGACCTAT
>NW_015151520.1:6050-8141 GCF_000732505.1 Cyprinodon variegatus
ATTCTGTTAGGTTATATCCAATAACCATAGAAAGACGTTACTTGGATATTTTTTATATTTATGTTTGAAAAACAAAGCGGAGTGTGTATGACGTCATCGGCGCGCCGCACTGTAGTAGTGACAGGCAGCCCGGGCCACAGGCGGCTACGCTCTACCCCTTCTATTCATTCTAGCTAATCTGAATCGTTCATCTAGAGAGCGAGATCATATGTGGTAGCAGCACTAGACATCTTCCAGGCATGTGAGGAAAACTAGCAGCAGTTCAGCAGACAGGATGAATGAATGGTAGCCAACGTGCGCGGATGACATCATACACACGCTGCTTTGCTTTTAAAATATATAAATATAAAAAATATAACATTTTATGGATGCTTTATTCTTTATGCTACCATAAAGAATAAATTATGAACAGTTTAGTTACGTTACTTGGATATAACCAGACAGAATATCTTCAGAACGGCTCCAAATGACACTAAGCTCATATGGGAGAGTAGAACATGATGGAATAACGGAAAATCAAGGGACCATTGGAAAAACAAAACGCCATTCCCCTTTAAGGAAAGATTCTCCCAAGCACCCATCCTCATCCATCCAGACCCCTCCAAGCAGTTCATCGTGGAGGTTGACGCTTCAGACACAGGTGTTGGAGCAGTTCTCTCTCAGTGTTTGGACCAGGACCAAAAACTACATCCCTGCACCTTCTTGTCCCAACGTTTTACCCTGGCTAAGTGGAACTATGATGTGGGGGACAGACATCAAAGCCCTGGAGGAGTGATGTCACTGGCTTGAGGGGTCCGAGCAGCCCGTATTGATTTGGACTAATTACAAGAACCTGGCCTACCTCCAAGCGCTAGATGTCTCAACCCCAGGCAAGACCGCTGGTCTCTTTTTTTGCACAGTTCCACTTAACAATTTCTTACCGTCCAAGAAACCAGAACCAAAAGCCAGATGCGCTCTCCCGCCTACACGCACCCCAGGACTCGGAAGGAGAACCAGCTTTGATCCTTCTCCCGACCTGTACCTTTGGGGCTCTCTATTGGAAGATTGAGGACCTTATTGCCCAAGCCCCCCTCTCAGAACCCGACCCTGGAAATGGCCGACCAAACTGCACCTTCGTGCCGTCCTCTGTGCGGTCACGTTTGAGTCAGTGGGCCCACTCAGAGAAGTTCTCCGCTCACCCAGGCATCTTTCGCACACAAAGATTCCTGTCCCGGGGTTTTGGGTGGCCCTTAATGTCCAAGGATGTTAAGGAGTTTGTCCTCTCGTGTCCTGTGTGTGCGCAGAATAAGTCCTCTAATCGCCCTCCTGCTGGCTTACTCCAGCCTTTACCTGTTCCTGAGCGCCCCTGGTCCCACATAGCCTTAGACTTTGTGACAGGCCTTCCCCCCTCTGAAGGGATGACCACCATTTTAACCATTATCGACTGGTTTTCGAAGGCCTTGAAACCTCTTAGAAAGCTCCTGTCCGCTTTCCAGACAGCCCAGCTCTTGGTTCGGCATGTTTTCACCTGCATGGCATCCCACAGGACGTTCTGTTTGACGGTGGTCCTCAGTTTATTTTTCGGGTTTGGAGGGAGTTCGCCTCAGCTCTCAGTGCCTGATATACACTCACTTCCGGCTACCACCCTCAGACTAACGGTTAGACAGAATGGATGAACCAGGAGCTGGAATTCGCCCTACGTCGCCTCGCTTCCTCTAATCCTCGGACTGGAACAACTTCCTTCCGTGGATTGAATATGCCTGTAATTCCCATGTTTCCTTGCCAGCGGAGTTTCCCACTTGCCAACCACCGTTGTTCCCCGATAATGTGAAACAGATCACCGTCCCCTCTGTTGACCACCATATACTCCGTTGCAGGCAATTCTGGACTCAAACCACCCAAGCTGCGGAAAGGACCCGCCTATTCGCTGACCGTAGGCTATCCCTGCCCCCAGTTCCCACTCCAGTCAGCAAGTCTGGCTTTATACCAGAGACCTCCCCTCTAGATCGTCAGCCAGCAAGCTCTCACCCCGTTGAAATAACCTTCATTGTCAGCCCCACCACCGTCCGTCTCCCCTCTCACTCCCGAGTAAAGATAGATAGATAGATAGAT
>NW_015151520.1:8567-16967 GCF_000732505.1 Cyprinodon variegatus
GAAATTGCAGCCCACATTCCACATCTTCCAAATCAAACTGGTCATCTCCAGCTCCTTTCTGGTTTCTCCCTCTGCTCAAGCTGCCCTCCCGAGCCCTCTTGGATTCCCTCCTGGATCCTCCTGCTGTCAAAATGATCTGAACCGCTGGCGCTGCTCGGACTCGCTCTCAGCCCCTCTCGTCAGCTTAAACCTGACAATATATTTGACTAATGTTTTGGTCTAACCGCATAAAAACAAACTAGTTAATCCCAGGTTATCCATATATTAGATATATATCTCAACTCTTACTGGAACCCAAATTCCGGACTTAATAATATGTCAACTAATTTAATTTCACCAGGCAAAACGTGATCTACAAAAATCGTCAGCTGGGTAAGTATTTACGTCAGTGTGTCTATGTTATTTAATATATTATAAAAAAAACAAAAAAAAACAAAAATAAAACTCATTTTAGGTATGGCTTATCACGTACGTTCAGTCAGTCTTGACTTCCCCGCATAGATGGGATTTTTTATCACTTTTAAACTGAATCATGGTCATTTTCTAGCCTCGTAGAGTTATTGCAGAGTCTTTTTGGGCAGTTCACCATGTTTTACTGTCATTTAACAATTTTATGTGCTGTGTCAGATGATGGAGAACTACATTTTAACAAACTCCTCATTTAATGATTTTTAACTGACACCTGTTTTTACCTAAATACTGATTTTTAACTGACACCTGTTTTTACCTAAATACTGATTTTTAACTGACACTTGTTTTACATCAATTTTTATATGTTTGAATTGTGTAGATAAAGTGTTTTAGTCAAAAAGGTATTTAATGACCCCGTAGGAAGCTATGCGTCTGCTGCGCCTGTCTGGTTGGTGATTATGTAGTTACTGCATTCATTCATTAATGCTTCTAGTTTCAGATCATCATCAACTACATGTCTCAATGTCACAACAGTCACAGGCATTCCCCTCAGCTTGTTTACATCTAAATCTGCACCATGCTAGACGCGTTTCATCGTGGCGGGTGCCCTACGCACCCTCCATCCATCGCAACAAGCGCTTATGGCTTTCCTTTCTCATCGCTGCAGGTGTTATGACGGCTTCTATCACTGCGGCGGGTGGTTATGGTGCCCTTTTTTTCATCGCTGCAGGTGCCCTGGCTTCTTTTCCTACCGCTCAGGTGTGCAGTGTGCCCTCCATCCTTAGTGCTTCCCTTTTGCCATCACTGCAGGTGCTCATGGAGCCCTTCATCAATCTAAGCAGGATCTTCCTGGTTTAGATCTTTGGCTGGAATCCCATCAGGTGGAATCATCCGGTGAAGAGAGATGATCCATCTCCTCCTCATTTACACGCTGGTCATCTGGATGGAAAAATGTTCTCAGGTTGCAGCAGCACAGGTCGACCCACCAGCAAAGATCCTCTCTGTGACAGGAACCTCACTCAACCCAGAAAAACCCTACAGATCCATCCATCCATCCATCCATTATCTGACACGCTTGTCCCGAGTGGGGTCACAAGGGGTGCTGGTGTCTATCTCCACGAGTCAGTGGGCAAGAGGCGGGGTCCAACCTGGACAGGTCTCCAGTCCATCGCAGGGCAACACAGAGACAAACAGGACAAACAACCATTTACTCACACCTAAGGAGGATTTAGAGAAGCCTAACAGTCATGATTTTGGACTGTGGGAGGAAGCTGGAGTACCCAGAGAGAACCCACCATGCTCAGGGAGAACATGCTAACTCCATGCAGAAAGACCCCGGGCCGGGAATCAAACCCAGAACCTTCTTGCTGCAAGGCAGCAGTGCCACCCACTGCACCACTGAACAGCCCACCCTAGAGATCCATGAAATATAAAAAACAAAAACAAATATTTTACCCATGATAGAAAGTCAAGAGGACAGAAAATAGTGATGCTCGTCTCTTTCTTCGTGGTTCTCTTTCTGTCAGACCCATGAACTTACCGCTAAATTCCTGTGTAGTGTGACTAGAACAGAAGTGGGTTCTATCTCAGTTGGAGCTAACCAACCCCCCCTGCAGAAAATCATGGTGGGTGTAATAATATGGAGAGATATTTGTGCCTTCGGTTTGATCGCGCAGGAACCAATCCGAGCAATGAGACAGTGGTCTGGCGCGGTTTGGAGCGTGCTCAACTCTCCTCAACACACTGTCGTCGTGCTCAGTTTCATCTGTGAGCGTGCTCGGATCCGTCTCTGCTCAGCCTCCACCTGCTCTCTCCACACTCGACCCACATTTTCCTGTAACTGAATAAATGTTTGTGAAAACAACACGTCATATTTTTCATCCAGGCCTGCAGTTAAAAGCCAAAGGAAATAAGTCTGTTAATAAGAAAAAAAACTTTAAATGTGCAATAAATGAACTGAAACATCCTTCAGCTCACATGTTCCTGTTTAGTTAAAGCATCATAAAGGTGTTCAGTTAACTTTTATATTTAAAGTAAATATTTACTGATATGATAAATAAAACGAGTTTGAAGAAAAACATTTATAAATCTTTAGTTGTTTTATTAACGTCACTTTGAGGAAATCATGAATTAACTCACATGATGCACCATGTTCCCATGAAGGACCTCACATTTTATTAGACTTCTACATTATATATTAATGCAAAGGTAGAGAAATAAATTAGTTAACAAGCTTAAAGCTTAGTTTGAAAATATAGGTGGAAATTCCAGTTAACAAAAAACATTTATTCCAATTAAAGCAGGCCTGTGTGAGTGCAATCAAGCAGCTCTGCTATTCCATTCCATTAGAAAGAAGGATGCAGGTGCATGCAACCATGCAGTTAACAGGAATTAAAAGCATAGGCAAGATGACAGATTACACAGGAATAGGGGGGGGGGGGGGGGGGTCACATGTTAGCTTTTCTTTCTGTTTGTCAAATTTCTACATATTGCATTTTTCTAACACATGTACTTGAATATTAAATCTAAACAGTTAGACGTGCTGTTAGGTCTACTCTGTGGCACGGCTTCAGTGTACTTGTCATTATTTGCCAGCTGTACTTATTGCATGATGTATGACTCTGTTCTTGATGCATGCGTGACAGTTGGCAGTCATTAATCATTGTTAGAAGATGGGACACGGTTTAGGTCTCTTCTCTCTCTTGTGTCTCATAAAGTTATTCCATTGTTTTTGAGGTCTGAGCTCCTTCAGAAGGAGGTTCATGCAGAAACTAATCTCATTTCTTTCAGTTGCATGAAAATGCTGCATTGTAACCAGTAAACATAGAGAAAAACAACAGTTTTTGAATCCAGGAAATGTTTTTCTGCTGATGTAGCAAAGCAGATATTTCCTTATTTATTGCAAAGAATCAGGCCTGATGAATGTTTGTCATTGTCATTTATGTTCAGTCTTTGCAAGCTTTGTAATGACTGAGAAATGATCTATTTCCCCTCATTTTTAATTCTGTTTTATTTACTTAACTATAAGAATATCAACTGAGGGCTTATATCCTAACATCACGGTAAACATTTTACTCTGAGCTGCTTTTGCCTTCAGTTTATCGGTGGTTAGATTAGGAAATATGGCCTTAGAGAGGCTGCAGCAAAATAATGCTGAGTTTATAAGTGAGAGCTGTGCGTAAAGAACATGGTGGAAAACAATACGACCCACTCAGAAGTGAACAAAAAGCTAACAGACTCAGTCAAAGAATGGGAACTTTTAAAATACAAACCATTCTCTAATATTTCCCAATAACCTGGATGATGAAACCTCAACCACCGTAGAGAGCTACGTATGACCAAACCGCTAAAACACAGCGTCATCAATACATTCACACGTTCACACAGCCTAACCAGCACTCCCAGTATCTCCCCAGAGAAAAGCTTCCCTGATGACCTGAAGGAAAGGAGATCCAGGCGATCACTCAGATGAATAAAGAAAGCAGCAGCGAGCTGAGAGAAAATCAGTCATCAGTGAAGTTTTTCTGAGTGTTACGGCTTCTCTAACAACAAGTTCACACAAACCAAAACAATGGAGGAGGAGCTCTTCGACTCACTAACAAATAAAAAGCACTCGCAGAGTTTTCTGCGTTCAGAAGCTGTTTTCTTTACTTATAAAAATAACAGAAATAATCTCCAAGTTTGCTTTAAAAATTTAAATGTAAAAGTTAATTGGTGTTAGAAAAAACAGTTTCACTCCTTCACCAACCAGTCAGATCAACCACAGCGGCTGTTTCTGCTTGGTAATTGCAGCAGGAGGCGGCCTGACAGGGAGGAGGATTTATTTAGTCATTTTGTATTAACAAGTGTAAACAAAGAGAAACTTCGTTAAGAACAAACAATTTCATTTTTTTAAAGGGCAGCCTTGAAAACAGTAAAAAATATATATAAACAGTGTTATGTGCATATAATACTGTTTATACTGCTATAATTTTTCATTTTTTTTTATAATAAATATAATAAAATACAATAAAATAACCCATTTTACACAACATTCAGCAGTCTGATGAAATGTCTTTAATGGAGGGAAGAGGAGCCCCCATGATCCTCTCTGCTGTTCTCACCTTCTTCCAGTCTGAGGCGCTGCAGCCTCCACACCACACAGTGAGACAGCTGCTCAGAACGCTCTCTATGGTGCTTCTGGAGAAGGTGGGGAGGATGGGGGGGGGCAGGAAGTCCAAGCGCTTCTGGGCCCTTTGGACCAGTGAGGTGGTGTTTCCAGTCCAGGTGAGGGTGTCTGTGATGAATGTGGTGCTGCTGACCACCTCTACAGCTGAGCTGTTGATGAGCAGTGGAGCGTGGTTAGGCCGCTTCTTCCTGAAGTCCACCATGATCTCCTTGGTCTTCTCCACCTTCAGGATCAGGCTGTTATCTCTGCTCCACCAGCTGCTCCACCTCCTCTCTGTAGTCCAGGTCGTTGTCGTCTCTGATGAGGCCCACCACCGTGGTGTCGTCTGCAAACTTCACCATGTGATCGGTGGTGAACCTGGGGACGCAGTCGTCTGTCATCAGGGTGAACGGCAGGGGGCTCAGGACGCAGCCCTGAGGGGAGGGGCTTAGACTGATGACATCAGAGGTCCGACCCGGACTGACTGAGGTCTGTTGGTGAGGAAGTCTAGCAGCCAATAGCAGAGGGGTGTATTGAAGCCCAGCTGTTCCAGTTTGCCCATCAGATGCTGTGGGATGATGGTGCTGAAAGCTGAACTGAAGTCCAGGAACAGCATCCATCGTGGGCGTTCTTCTCCTCCAGGTGTGCCAGGCTCAGGTGGAGAGCAGCAGAGATGGCGTCCTCAGTGGAGCGCTTCCGTCGGTAGGCGAACTGGAACGGGTGGAATGTTGGCGGCAGACTGGAGACGATGTGTTCTTTAACCAGCCTTTGGAAGCACTTCATCATGTTGTAGTCTGTGATCATCTGAATGCCTTTTCTACATCCTCCTGGTGTTGCTGTCATCGTGGAAAAGATCCTGGATCTTCTGGCCGTGGTTCTGCATGGTTTAAGTTGGCTCTCGTTGTCCTCCTCCTTATCACCAGACTTCAAAGCTGAGTTTGGTGCTTTTAGCGATTTCTGAACCTCTCCATTCATCCAGGGGTGTTGGTTGGCCCGGGTGGTGATGTTCTTTTTGATGCTGACGTCCTCAATGCATTTGTTGATGTAGGCTGACACAGTCATGGCAGACTCATCTATATTTAAGAAGTTGTCATATGTTGCTGCAACCTTTAAGATGTTCTAGTCAGAGCATTCAAAACAGTCTTGGAGTGTTTCCATGGCGCCCTCAGACCACACTGAAGGTATCAGTTTAGCCCCGCCCCCTGAGTTCAGAATGTCCAATATTTCTCTGTTGGAAGCTCTTGCTTTTCTGTGCACGCTCTATAGGATAAGAGATTGCTAGAACTGCAGTCTGGAAGGCCGAATTTACGCCACATTGGCGTAGGCGTGGCGATGGTGGTGCGTGGGTCCTGCGGTCTTAATAGGCCGACCAACGCTGAGGTGCGAGGGCCGCCCAATGCTGCCTGTGCCTTTAATAATTATTATTATTATTATTATTATTATTATTATTATTATTATTATTATTTAGAGTTGAATCATTCTATTCTAAAAAAACAAGGTTATCTAAAAAATGTAACAACGTTTTGACAGCATTAGCCTTTTCTGGTTCTCAAAGTCTGAGAGCAAGACAAGACAAAGACCTTCAAAATGTGCCCTGAAGGCTGGAGTCAGTGGCGAAGGTGAAGCTTGGTGAGTTTTAGTGGTCTGAATGTCGGCTGGAAGGTTTGGTCATTTTCACACTAATCACTGAGCGAGAACCTGACATTTTTTCTGATAGGAAAAATACTTTATTTATTTAATGTCTTATTTTGAAAATCCTGTGAAATGACATTGATGTTTTCACTTGTAGAAAGTCGTTTTTTATTTATTAATTTCAGGGATGTTTTGATCTTTTAGATTTTTGTAGACAAATGTGGCCTTTGGCTCTGGAAAAACATTTTCTCAAAGTCTTTATTTTTGTACATATTAATGAAAATTATAACAAAAAAAAAAACAGAGGTCAGAAAAAGAACACATTTGCAATTGAATTTGTGTTTGTAAATGTGTGGCTGTGTGAAGAGCAGGAAGCAGGGCTTGTAAACTCTTCCTTAATGAGTCATTGAACGATCGGCTGCTATAGATCTCTTCAGTCACTGCCACATCAGCTGAGACTCTGAAGAACGTTCACATGGGCCCATAGGTCAACGGACATTGATAGAGGGTCTCACTGTGTTGAGAAGCATGCAGGTGTGTTTCAAGCCCAGATTAAGTAGTTCAGTCCTTGTCCATCACATTCCTCTTATTTGCATGGGCTCCCAATCAGTCCAGAGTGGTGAAGTGAAAATCAATGCGCAGTCAAAGGGAGCTTTCCACCAGCATTAGGAGTTACTCTCCATCACAACATTAGTGCAACCTTCCAACGCCAATGGTAATGTCAACTACACGTTGGTTGAACTAATTACTGTGGGGGTGAGGCGGGTGAGGTAGGGTGAGGAACCATCAGGAACAGTTCTACATTCCTTTAAAACATACATATTTTCTCCTCTGTAGGTATTTCAGTCTTATGTGATTCATTAAAAATACTTGATATTAAATGCTGACTTGTTTTAAATCGAGATTGTTGAAGGCAGAAAGGATTATTTTCTACCGGTCAGTATTCCAGCAGGTCTAGAGTGGAATATGAATGAAGACACTCTTGCTGACCGTCTGATGTCCATAGTGTCCCTAATCTGTTCACAGGGTTCCAGAGCAGTTCCAAGAACTGAACCAGCGTCGTTTATCAGCCGGTTGAGATTCTTTCAGAAGTTTTCTCTTCTCAGCGAACCTTCATTTTCTCTGGCTTCGTGGCTAAACATTTCTGCCTGATATGACCAGCGATGACATCTTTAAGCCGCTCGTTGACCAGGTGGCGTAGCGTAAACGATGTGGGCTACACTTTGGGGAAAACATCGTCTGATTACGACATAGACGGAGTGGTAAATCCAGAGCTTTTCCTTTTCTCTCAGCTCTTTCTTCACCACAACAGACCAGCACAGCGTCTGCATTATAGCAGCAGCCAGACTGATACGTCTGTTGATCTCCTGCTCCGTTCTTCCCTCACTCCTGAAGAGGACCCTATAGATACGTGAACCTCCTCCACTGGAGGCAGGAACTCTCCTCCTACCTGAAGAGGAACAGCCTCTGACATTCCTCTGACTTGCTCTGATTCCTATCCCCGCCGCTTCACACTTGGCTGCAAACCGCCCCAGTGATGCTGTAGGTCTTTAACGGACAGAGCCAGCAGAACCACGTCAACCACAAAAAGCAGGGATGGGATCCACTGGTCCCGGACCCCTCTGGCCCCTGGCTGTACATAGTAATCCTGTCCTTTGAGGTTCTGAACAGGACCGTAGGCAGAGGGCTCCCTGGATGAGTCCAACATGCAGAACAGGTCAACTCGGCACTCCCGACCTGATTTCTGCTCTGATGTACAGAAACCAGATGGACCCAAGTAAGTGGCCCTCGACTTTGTCTAGAAACAAATCCTGTATATTCTATACTAGTTTTAAACTACTTGACTTCCAAGAAAGAAAAATCTTTAGGCCTGATTGCCACACAGTGAGACAGTTTAAGTCACAGAAAAGACCCAAATAAGCACAGATTCAAAGCAAAGTCGGTTGTAAGGAGAAGTTTTTGTTTCTGGCAGCCATCTTAGATTTAGTTTTAGTTTTCATCTTCAGGATGAAAACTTTTATTAGTCTTAGTCGCATTTTAGTCATTATGATATGTGATATTTTTAGTCGGTTTTAGTCGACTAAAACTGAAAAAGGATTTAGTCTAGTTTTAACCTTTACAAATTGGAATAAAAACCACATTCTTTACCAGACCGACAGCTCTATCCTAGATGCTACGATAGCTGGGTATAGAATGCTTTTATGAATTAA
>NW_015151520.1:18896-24484 GCF_000732505.1 Cyprinodon variegatus
AGTAGCTTTTGCGATAAATAGGTAACTTTTTCCTCACGCATTAGAAAAACTACTCTATACCTAAAACAAACTAGTAATGTTATAAAACTCTTACAAAAATCAACGTGCGCGAAACCTCCGAAATAAGGGCAAAATACAACACCAGGTGCGTTCATGCACGTCTACAACTGGCCCAAAATGGCGATGTCCGCTACAATTACGTGAAAGTCGGTGCGTTCTACCAGAGAGCTATCTGACACGCACACACGTTACTACACTCGGTAAAACATCATTCGGAATAAATTACAATATAACACAAACACATTTAACATTGCTTCAACATGTTAGTTGATTACTATGATCATGCTAAATGTTTAACAGCGATAAAATACCTGAAAATGGGAAGGAATAAAAATAATGAAAAGAGATGTTTCCTCAGAGAGAACTTTTACTCTAATGAGGAAAAGACTGCGGCATCTCCAGGCGTCTGGGAGGGGACAGACTGTGTCATGTCTAGTTCAAGATCACCTCGTAAATTGTAGATTCACACATCTTAACCAGAAATTACACAATCAGGAAGAAAAAATAAGTCATGTAAGGCAAACCACCTTTTAGCGTTTTAACTCTTTTTTAAATCAGATGATTTTCCAGATCACCCAGTTTTATGAATTTCTCCACTTAATGTATTACTGTTTTTTATAACAATGAATTTATCATCATCATCATCATCATCATCATCATCATCATCATCATCATCAATTTTAACCTATAGCGCCTTCACGCTCTGTGGCTTTGTGGAACCCTAGATCTGTCTGTCGGAACCCCTGGTCAGGCTACAGACTCCTGGATCTCAGAGCTGTCCTTTTCAGAACTGCTTCCCTGACCTGGGTAGGTCTCCTGCCTGCTCACTGATGTTGCTGCATCAGGGACACTCTGAGCAGCTCTGCGTTGCTGTCTTGGCACTGATGGTTCGGTTTTTTCCTTTGCTCGTTGCTCCCCTGCCTAATTGGTTCTGCAGCCGATCATTTCCACCTGGTTCCTCTGTTCTTTATGTTGCGTTCTTGCCTTCCATCAGCGGCAGGTTATTCAAGCGTTTTGGTGAGACTTGGTGAGACTAACTCTAGCTTTCTGAAGTCTGTTCTCGTCTCCTGATTGTGACCTGTTTCTGCCCTGAGGATCCCGAGTTTTGCCTTGCCCTTTGTCTGCTCGCGTTGTCTGATCTGTTGTTGATTCATTCCTGGATTCTAGCGGCTTCTGAACCTGGACCTTCTGACTCCTGCTTTGGGTTTCCCCTTATGGACAATGATGCTTGTCGGCGTCGCCTGGCGCCTGATCCGCTCGTTCTCATGGAACTCTGGGGNTCCTTTGCTCGTTGCTCCCCTGCCTAATTGGTTCTGCAGCCGATCATTTCCACCTGGTTCCTCTGTTCTTTATGTTGCGTTCTTGCCTTCCATCAGCGGCAGGTTATTAAAGCGTTTTGGTGAGACTTGGTGAGACTAACTCTAGCTTTCTGAAGTCTGTTCTCGTCTCCTGATTGTGACCTGTTTCTGCCCTGAGGATCCCGAGTTTTGCCTTGCCCTTTGTCTGCTCGCGTTGTCTGATCTGTTGTTGATTCATTCCTGGATTCTAGCGGCTTCTGAACCTGGACCTTCTGACTCCGGCTTTGGGTTTCCCCTTATGGACAATGATGCTTGTCGGCGTCGCCTGGCGCCTGATCCGCTCGTTCTCATGGAACTCTGGGGCAGAGCCCGCCGCAAGCTGGGGACTAAACTCCCATTTGGATTCAGCTCTTTTCTCCGTGAACGTAATGAACTTTGAATCAGGTCAGTGACGTTCCAAGTCATAATCAGCTCCACATCCAGTCACTGACCTGTATTCTCCTATCTCTGCAGAGATCCGAACCGCAGCTGACGAGCAGCCCCACGCTGCTGTTTGTTTAAAATAAATGTTTTTCACTTTCCCACTGACAGTCTCGCCTGGCATTCTGGGTCCAACATGCTGAGATCATTACAGTTGCAGCTCGTTTGGCGTTCCATCGCCTGGATCCCTCCTTCTTCTGAGAGGATGGACTGAACTGTTAAACCAGGTAAGTGACTCACACGGATAATCCTCTCCTGTCAGATGATGGTGGTCGCTTCCCTGTGCTTCTCCCTCCAGAGTCTCAGTGAGTGGGTGGTCCCCCATCAGCCACTGCAGATCTTCACATCCACAGCTCTTCGTCCCGTTTCAGTGTTGTTTGTGTTGGTAAATGTTTTTCACTTTCCCACTGGTTGTCTCGCCTGGAATACTGGGTCCATTTGCCTCGTTTTATGACAACAGAAAGCTTTCTCAGTTTAAAATGTCTGAAGTAGCGTTTAGTTGCAGGTCCCTCTGTTCAACGATGGTTGGGGATGGACTTAGGTTTCAGCTCTCGAAAACAGCGTTAGAATTGATTCCTTCCTGCTATCATCTCATCCTCATGGCCATGCAGGTGGTCAAAGCATCATGCCTGTGAAGCCAGTCCAACAACGACCCTAACGACTCCCTATAACAGAGGGCCAGTTTCGGGTTAATTTCCATGTTTCTGAGCCAAAACAAGGCTTTTGTTAAGCTGCTCTATAAAGTCTGGAACTCAACGCTAGTTCTGACATTTTGAATTGAAAAATCTTCCTGGATTGGAAGCGAAACGTCTTCAAACTTGGAAACAAAGTCCAGTGGCTTGATTTGAACTATTTTTGGAATGACTATGACCTGGATGACTGAGAATCTTCACCAGTAAACCCAACCAATTAGTGAACTGAAGAGCTGCTCCATGGTTAAGGGCAGTTTTGGTCACCAACACATACCTTCATTTGCTACATAAACTTTGTTGGTTACTTTTCAAATTCCTGAAACTGATTGTTGTGTATAAAAAAAAAATACTTTCATTATCTAGAACTGACCAAGTTATTCTAACATGATTTTAATTTTGATTCTTTCAATCTATACATCTATTAGTTTCCTTTTCCATCTTCCACTATTAGTCCCTGATATTTTAGAGCAGCCTTTGAGAATAAAATATATGTGCTGAGCAATCTTCCAACAGAGACTGTTAAATCGTTCTACTGTAACCCTGAAAGCTTTGCTGAGACTTCGTATAAATTAAATAGTAGCTAGAATCTGGGGATGCTGAGAAAGTATTGTTCCTACTGGATTTATTAGGTAAACTCTCAACATCAGTCTGGTTTTATTTACCAGCATTAAGCATTCTACGTTGTAATGGCATAGGTTATATTTTATTCGTGCATTTTTATTTTTTGTGCATCTTTTTTATGTCCTCTTTTCTCCTCCCTATAATTTTCTTCTTACCTCATTGTTCTGTGTCCCAAAGTAAGCAGTTCTGCTTGATGATTTACAGTGAAATTGCTTATAAATTGGCTTAGAAAATGTTTTGCAGGCCTGGCAGCGTTCAAGTCCTGTCCCCATTTGTCACCCAACACTTCCTTTTCTGTAACAGCACAAGAATTAATTAGACTGTGTGCCGGAGATGAGATTCCTTGGACACCATCTTGTACAAGTGTCGATTTATTATTTTTAGTATTATTACCATGCATGCATGGGCCATGGGTGGGGGGGCTGGTGAGTAAAGGAAGAAGGCTGTCTTCCACTGATGACACTAAAGGGAGATTGATTTGCAGTTCTTTGAGTTTATAGCAGGGCAAACATTTACTGCAGAGAACAGAGAACCTGGAATGAAGCACAGCTGACTAACAGCAATGTATTTAAACCACATCATGAATACATATGCACACATATAGGTAGACTGTTATTGACGCAGATCTTTTCATTGGCGTGCAAAAACACTGGAGATCAGTGAATAAAGAGTCGCACCAGAATGCTTTGTGTTTACATGTGTGAATGCTGTTAACTTCATATTAAAACCTACAAAACATTACAGAAAAAAAAACTAAAACACCCGACTATAAGTATAGACTGGATTAATTTGGTTTCCCAGTGTGATAGATGTGGGACGGCTTCTTTTGTTATGGTTTCGTTTTCATGATAAATTATAATTCAGAACAAACTGAGCATCTAGATCTAATCTGATGTGTGAGTGGACCGAAGCTGATTTAAAGGGACTTTTGATGATGTGGCCAAATTTGGACTCTAAGAATTCTTAGTTCATATTTGGTCAGATTATGATAAAGAGATTTGGATGGGCTGCTCAGGAATGCCAGCTCTGTTCCAGGATGAGTGGCGGTCGAGTGATGGTGGTGGGAGATGGAAAGAATGGAGCAGAAACCACTGCTAGAAAACGTCTCCCATCAAAGTAAACAGAACCATCGATTGAGTAATGTATCTTTGCTGATTTTTCACTTCACCTTCTTCCTTCTTTTTTGTGTGTCATGTTTATCCAATACATCTCTGGGATTAGATGTCCCAGAGCCAGCTGAGAGCCCAACAGCTCTGCTCTAATGCAGACCAGTAGGACTGTTGCCATGAGGTTCTTCTTCTTCCTTCATCCTTCAGAAATTCAAATCTTAAATTTGTTTATTGACTCTTCAGAAAATCAGAAACTGGAAGACAGAAAAACAGATTGTTGAATTAAATCTCTAAGAGCACAGTTCTTGGTTGGGATGCAAAAAGACAGACTATGGAAGGAGGTCATTATGACCATTATGGCAATAGACCATCGGACCTCCTTCCGGTCCGATGGTCATAATGGAACTATTTGACCATAATATTGTTAAGGAAAAAGGTGATAATGCATATGGCTCTAAACACGTGATCCCCAGGGTGGTAGTAGCATCATACAGAAGGAGCGCTTTCCTTCAGTAGGAAGCAGCTCGGAATCTGAGGAAGACTGGAGCAGCTTAAAACAGGGAGGTCTGATCCTGAGAGAAACCTTAAACAAAAGATGTCATGATCTTGGCACCATAGGTTGGGTTTTACTCTTTTTCTCTCATCTGCTTTGCTTCGCCCTGCGCTCATTATCTCTCATCAGATCCACCTGTTCCTGCCTCTTTTTAAGCAACATTGGTTGGTGCTTGTTTGTTTTTGTTTCTAGCCTGACTCTCTTTTTCTTTTGTCAACCTTGGACCTATTGTCAACCTTGGACCTGTCTCCTGATCATGATTTGGATTAACCTTCCTGGATCCTATGGTTCCTCTGTGCTCTAGCTACTGATGGTCGCTTCTCCTTTTCTCTCCTGGATCTCTAGTTCTGGCTCAGTAAGAAGCTATGGAGTTCCGCTCCTCTGGACTTCACTCCTACTTCTGGGCTCAGACTGAACTTTGCCAGGCTGGTGGCTTTCATGCTTGTTGTCGTCCCCATTTCAGTTCTGAGGTCACTGACCTGGGTCTCCAGTCCTGCAGAGAATCTAGTGAGCCTGCCTCAGCTGATGAGCAGTTGCAACTTTATACAATAAATGCCTTTTTTGAGGAATCACTGTCTCGCCTGAATTCTGGGTCCAACGTTCTTGGCTTTCTGACAGAATAATCTCGCTAAACATTGACCCATCAGCAGAGAGACAATGGCGGGAGGAATTTTAACGCAACATTACACAATAAGAGTTTGGCTGTGACTCCATCCTGGAGAGAAATATCAGCTGTGCTGCTGCCATCAACACCTTTGTTTCTAGATGTTGGAGC
>NW_015151520.1:24924-26770 GCF_000732505.1 Cyprinodon variegatus
TAATGGGAGCTGGCTCGGAGCTCGTCTGCCTGGCTGTGTGTTTCCTGGATGGGGCCGCCCTTTAGCTGCTTTTTGTATCTCTGCTTCCAGTTTCCTATTTAAGCTGTCTCTTTTCCAGCCATCAGTACCACATTATTCTTGAGCCTTTGGTGTTGAGAGTTCTCTAGCCTTACTATAGTGTTCTGATTGATCCTGATCTGTTTCTCTATTTGGACCTTTGAGCCAGCGTGCCCCTGTTTGATCTGTTTGTCTGCCTGTCTTCAGACTCCTGTTGGACTCTTCTGTGGACTGAACCTGGATCTGCCTCTGGACTTCGCCTTCGTCAGCTCAGATCTGATTTCTTGTCTGCTCTGCGGCCTTCTACTGTAGGCTTCTGCATCTGGGACTCTGGCAGCGTCTGCTGCGTCTGTTCAGGCGACCGGATGGAATCATCCTCTTTCTCTGTGCACGGCTGAACTGTTAACTCAGAATCAGAATCAGGCATACTTTAATAATCCCAGAGGGAAATTACAGTTTCAGTACAACCATTCGTCACAATACATCACATACATTAGGGTGGGGGGTCTGAGATGGCGGTGGGGGGCGAATTAACAGAGGCCAAGCGGCCGGGTTCCCACCGGTTACCTGGCTGCCCAGGTGCAGGTGGTTACCTAGCATTGCCATTGTCTCTGTGGAAAGATAGGAGCCACATTGGGGAAGAGAGGGGAAAAAAATATATTTCACACTTCATCCTTGGCAGGATAGTTTGAGATATAAAAAAAACCTCGCACAAGAAAGCACATGTAAACACAAAACAGACATTTAAGCAGAGTATCACATCTGAGGCTTAGTCTCATTGAGTCAATCTGACATATTGAGACATTAGTTGTGTGTGTATGAGTGCATTCAATTTGTCCATGAACGCTGACCATAGGCAATGTCTTAGGATTCCAGTTTAAAGGGCTTGTTTTTGTTCTTTTGCAGTTTCACCATGCACCTACTAGATGGTGCTATTGTCCTCTGCTGGTCTGGAGGGTTTCCTGTTCTTCTCACCTCACACCTGCAGCCTATTGGGTCATCACTCCCTGAGGAGTATTTAAGGAGCAGACTGACTTCACTTCCTTGCCAGAGTGTTTGCCAGTATTGGGTACTCTAGCCCCTCTGAGTTTGCTGAGTCACTTTGAGTCCAAGTTTCTTCAGAGCTCTTTCAGCGCTAACCAAGTTTTCTCTTTGATTCTCCGGCAGGAATTTCAAGACCCACTGGATAAGCTGGCCCTTCAAGTCTCGGAAGGGAAACTCTCGTCAAACTGAGCAGTCTTTTGTGCCCTTTCACCACAACATCCAGGGGAGATTAGATAAAGGGGTTGGTCGAATCCAGAATAAAACTTATTGTTTTGAGGGCAGGCTGCAAAGGAATTTCCTTCAGCCTTGAGTCTTTGTCTTGCTGGCTCTTTAATGGCAAATCCAATATTCCAAATGTGTTGGGCTTTTCCGCCTTGAAGCGAGCATGCACATCCAAGATGTTATCACATCTAACCTTTGAGTTCAACCACCGCAACCAGCCTGCGTTTAATCACACCCAGCATATGGCTCAGCTCCCGATCTTGCTCATTCATAGCCTTTGTGAGGGCATCAATCGCTGACGGCAGCTTCATCAATGCCCAAATTGCTGCGGAAATCCTCTGTAATTAAAGATACATCAGGTATCCTCCAAATCCAAACAGGAGAACTCCTAGTATCATGAAACCAAAAATCCAAACATCTTCGATATCCTCCAGTGACAACACACCATCCTCCACGCTTTCCAGGAGTCCATGATGTATCCCACAAAGTATGTCCCAGCAGGACAGGACGGGTCCCCTTTTCC
>NW_015151520.1:28108-28860 GCF_000732505.1 Cyprinodon variegatus
GATGGAGTCACAGCCAAACTCTTATTGTGTAATGCTGCGTTAAAATTCCTCCTGCCATTGTCTGTCTGCTGATGGGTCAATGTTTAGCCAGATTAATCTGTCAGAAAGCTAAGAACGTTGGACCCAGAACTGAGGATGGAGTCCAGTGGCGGCTGGCAATAAGAGGAGGCTAGGGTGTCACCCCACCCACCCAGTGACCCAATATTAAGACATAAAAAACAAATAAAATAAATTATACAATTGAAATTTCAAAATATATGAATATATTTTTTAGGTGTGCAAGATAAATATTTAATCTTGATGACAAGTAAAGCTGTTTCTTTTGTCGTAGGATTGGTGACGTATTTCTGCCCTAGGGCGCAAAAATCTGTACCCATTGAGTCTCGTTAAAAGCTGTACATGCGCAGTAGCTCCTCTGCAATGCAAAGGTATAGGAGAGCTTTAGGCACAGGAGAGCTGCACTCTGAGATGGCAGGAACTGATTGACACACTTGTAGTGTGGCTGATTGACAGGTCGAGGCGCGGAAGTGAAATCCCTCACAATAAACCTACCAAGAGAAGCTAGAGGTTAAACCGTTTGGACCTGATCAGCCGAACATCAAAATGAATGATCAGTCCAAATGCAGATGGAGACGGTTCACCCGATCCTTTTTCCAGGACCTGGTTTAGCTCCAAGGCTAGGCTAACTGCATGCAACAAGGATAACGCTGTATTCTGCTTTCCTTGCCTCCTTTTTCAAAGGTCAGGATCTG
>NW_015151520.1:30429-32027 GCF_000732505.1 Cyprinodon variegatus
TCCTTCACAAAGCCTAAGAAGGGCACGATTTATGGACAACAGGTAAACCTGGACATGTAATTATGTTTTGTTTTATAATGTTTTTTGTTGTTGGCATTCATATAAATGATACTGGTCTAATAACCTGCTCTGTTGTTCTGTATTGGCATGAATCCCCTCAGCCAAATAATCAACAAGGCTGGCTATGGATACTGACTTGGAAATGGGGCCACTATCAAACACCTCCCGCACATGGATGACATCAAGCTGTTAGCTAAGAATGAACAAGAGATTGACTCTCTGATCCACGCCACCAGGATCTACAGTAGGGGCATCAAAATGCCATTCAGGCTGGAGGAATGTGGCCGGTTGGTGACAAGGAGGGAAGGTGAGCCACACAGTGGACATCACAATCCCAGATGGGAGAAGAGCAAATGTAGAAGAGAGCTACAAGTATCTTGGAAAACCGCTGACAAATTGCAATCAAGAAGAGGCCACAAGGAAAGCAGAAACAGCCAAAACCCGCGATAAGTGAGGATCTGAGAAGT
Organism: Cyprinodon variegatus; assembly: GCF_000732505.1. Lineage (NCBI taxonomy): Eukaryota > Metazoa > Chordata > Actinopteri > Cyprinodontiformes > Cyprinodontidae > Cyprinodon > Cyprinodon variegatus. The sequence continues at coordinate 30,957 of NW_015151520.1, forward strand.
GAGCTGAATAGTAAGAACAATGTCCAGGCAATCAACAGTTATTCCCTCCCAGTGATAAGATAATCGGCTGGGATAATGAGTTGGCTTAAGGGGGAAATTCAGGCCATTGAAGTTACATGAAAGATACTCACCCTAATCCAGTATCCACAAACTATACACTAATAGCAAAGAAGGAGGCAGAGGCTTAGTGAGCATCAGAGCCACTATTGAAGACACTAAGAAAACATCAGGAAGATGACCCCAAGAGGTGAAGTGCTCAGTGACTGTCTGGACAGTAGTAGCTTGATATTAAGGACCTGAAGGAACCTTAATTGGAGGAAAAAAAACCCTGCATGGGCTATACCACTGAGAGACAGCTGAAGTGGTTGATATGACCAAATACTACTAGTGGCAAGAGAGGGCCGGGCTGAAGGACAGCACAGAAGCCCTGATCATGGCAGCAGAGGAGCCTTGAGCCCTAATCTATCAAATCAGGAAGGATCCCAGGTTGAGGCTATGCAGAGAGAACCCAGACACAATCTAGCACCTCACAGCAGGATGGAAGATAATGGCAGGGAAGGAAAACATGGAACATTGACTGTATGATCTGGTGAACTGTTAAGTGCCTTGAGATGACATGTGTTGTGAATTTGGTACTATATAAATAAACTGAATTGAATTGAACATCATAACCAAGTGGCTGATATAGTTTATAGAAAAACCTGTGCAGAATACAAACTAGATACCCTCAGGTCAGAGTGGTAGCCCCCTCCCAAGGTGGGGGAAAATGACAGAGCTGAGATCCTGTAGGACTTCCTTAGACAAACAGACTAAATGTTTGTGGCCAACCAACTGGACCCATCCCCAATGATGGAAATATCAGAAAAAAAGAACATCAGAAATTGTAGAAATATGAAGGCCTCAGGGAAGAACTAGAGAAAGCGTGGAAGGATAAGGCAAAGTGGATACCTGGAGAAACATCAGCTATTAGTCCAGAAGTGGACAGTGGTAGGGACACACAAGCTACTTGCAAGATGGGTTAGAGAGCAGTCTATATATATATATATATATATATATATATATATATATATA
>NW_015151520.1:34687-37101 GCF_000732505.1 Cyprinodon variegatus
TCATGATACTCGGAAGGGACAGAAGTAAGGTCAGGAGAGTCCATCTCCCCCCTACCTCTAGGAAACTGAACAGCGGGAGCAGCAGAACGAAGACATGTCTCATGGCAGGAAGTGGACCAAGACTCAATGTGACGTTCAGCCCAGTTGATATGGGGATTATGTCGTTCCAGCCACTCGAATCCAAGCACCAAGGGGGAACATGCAGAAGGAAAAACAAAAAAGGTTAACGTCTCACGAGGATTTCCAGAGATCAACAGCTCTAGAGGTTGAGTTTGATGAGTAACTTGATGGAGTTTCTTTCCATCAATAGCGGAAACACTGAGAGGCTTGGATAACGGAACAGTTTCAATCTGTAATTGCTGGACCAGGTTAGAGTCAATGAGATTACACTCACATCCAGAGTCAACGAAAGCAGACAAGGTGAGATTCTGGTTTGAGAAAAAAAGTGTAGCAGGTAGCATCAAATGAGGAGCCTTTTCAGTTTTCAAATGGCCCGTCAGACTCCTCAGTTCCTCTGACGGGCCCTGGCTTTTGACTTAGCCGGGCATGAAGCTATGAAATGGCCAGTCTCACCACAGTATAGACACAGTTTGCCCCTAAATCGTCGTTGTCTTTCCTCAGAGGTTAGCCTTGTGTGTCCAATCTGCATGGGTTCGACCTCTGCTCCATCTGAGTGAGAGACTTGGACAGGAAAAGAATAAGTCTGGTTTTTTGATCTTGGCTTGGAAACGGGTTCTGTGGATCCAGAAAAAACAGAAGCATTATTTAATGCAGGGGCTGGCACAGAGAGATTTAGGCTTCTTTGTCTAGTGCTGTTTCTAGTTCGGAGTCTGTTATCCAACCTGATGGTTAAGCGGATTAAATCCTCTAAACTAGTTGGTTCGTCGATCGTGGCTAGTTCATCCTTGATGTTATCATTTAGGGCCTTAAAATAAGCACTTTTAAGTGCACATTCGTTCCACCCAGAGGCTGCGTCTTTGACCTGGAAGTCGATGGAAAACTCAGCCACTTTGGAATTTCCCTGCTTTAAATTCAGCAGAGCTCGGGAGTCAATAGTTTGATCAGAGTTATGGTTAAATACGTGGGAAAATTCTGAAATAAACTCCGAAAAAGTACACATGAAACTGGACTCTGAGGAGAAACTTGCCTCCGCCCATTCAAGGGCTCGTCCAGTGAGTTGGGACAAAATAAATGATATAATCTTTCTATCATTCGGAAAACTGCCAGGAGAATGTTCAAAAAGTAGTCGACATTGGAACAAAAATCCCTGACAATCCTTCTGGTTACCTGAGAACTTTTCAGGGAGACTGGGACGGAACTCAGGAAATGACGTCACTACTGGTGACCTTGGAGGCGGAAGTGGATCCGGAACTGGACGTACCGCTGGCGTGGCGTTAGCATTGCCCATGTAGCTGGCATATGTTTGAGATATTTGATTCTGGTGTTCAATTTTGGTATGCAACTCACGGAGGGTTTGCGCATGTCCATGGATCTGAGCGCCTTGTTCCTCAAGCCTCCGACGGAGGTGATCTGCTGGGCTTTGTGTTTGGCTGCAGTGTTCTGTCATGATGGGTCTTAGATTCTTAGCCCACATGCAGAACACAACGGATGCTGGGTAAAAGTTTAACAGAGTTTATTGAGTTATACACAAACACAAGATCATGAACTGGATCAGGAACTGGTCCGGGCTGGTTCACTGAAGTCTGCAGAGATGATAGTTTGATTAGGAAGCGGGCTGATGAGTTATGAGTCTTTGATAGTTCAAGAGTATACCTTGACAGAGTACGGGCTTCTCTTTGAGAGAGAGGGAACCGTTGGGTCCAGAGACTGTTCAGCAGAGTCCAAGAGCAGCTGCAGCATCTTGCTTCTGACTTTAATGACAGACCTTGATCAGAGTTCCCAGCTCTTAACTAAGAGCAGCAGGGGAATCCACGCAGGAATCTTCAGGTTTGAATCACGAGGGCAGTCTCGGCAGGTTAAGCTCATCCAGAGCTTCAGGTTTAGAGACAGGTTTCCAAACTAGGTCAACACTGCGGCGTCGAAGCAAGGTCTGGCAGCTTGTTATAAAGGGCAGGTCTCTTGATGAGTAGATGCGTCTCAGGTGTGCTGGAAGACTCCAGCTCCAGGAGACCCACGGCGCAAGGATCGAGGATGTAAGAGCCAGGCACCCATGTGCGGTCCTCCGGACCGTAGCCCTCCCAATCGACGAGGTACTGCCAACCGCGACCTCGCCCACGGGAGTCCATGATCCGGCGGACGGTGAAGGCAGGATGTCCATCGATGTCCAGGGCGGGTGGAGGGGAGTCGGATGGAGGGCACAGGGGGCTAGAGACAACTGGCTTAATCTGGAAGACATGAAACGTGGGATGGATACGGAGACTCGGAGGAAGGTGTAGACGTACAGCAGAGGGGTT
>NW_015151520.1:38767-40727 GCF_000732505.1 Cyprinodon variegatus
CACCCCACCCAGGAGTATGAGGGATGGTTGAGAGACAAGTTTGTTTTTTGTTACATTATTGTGCGTGCGTGCGTGGGTGGGTGTGGGTCGCTATTTTCCATTTATTGTAGCACATCATAGGGACCAAATGCTCTCATGGGGCCAAATGCTGCTCCCCATTGGTAAAAATGCTGTTCCAGGTTTAGGTGTTTGCTTCAGTACAATGGTGTGAAATGAGTTTAGGTCGGGGTTAGGGTTAATTGTTAGGGTCAGAGCAGTGGTTTGCCTGTAGAAATGGAAAGTCCCCTCAAGGATAGAGAATGTGATTGTGTACGTTTTTTATTTACAGCAGTTAAAGTAACAACAATTTTTTAGCTAATTTAAATCCATCAGTCTGAGAGAAGCTAGGCTGCTCCACAGTCAGATGCATCGTCACTGATGATAAACGTCTCCAACCCCATCTTTGTCATTGTCCATCTCCTAGTTACATATGCATATACAGTCGACCATATCTGTAGAAAAACTCCTCATACCAATTTTGTAACCAATGCCCAGAGAAAATGGGATTCCTCCGGCCGCCAGCAATTAATACATTTGTGTCCTTTTTTAACACTACTGAGCCAAGCTTGAAATTACCAATGACTGGCTCTGGCTCATTTGCATATTTATTGCAGCGGACGGGGAGGAGGTGGCGGCAGCAGTGGTGGTGGGGAGCAGTGAAAACTGGGGCGAATGATTGATGTGGAACTCGCCTCTTGCATTAAAAACAGCCCATTATTAGGCAGACAGAGGAAGTGAAAATGTGAGACAGAGAGAGAGCGGCAGAGAGACAATGACTCAGACAGAAAAGCTGTCTAACATACAGTTGATTAAAGTTAAAGACAGTGGGATCTGTGAACACAGGAGCATTTTGTCCAGCATCCTTCCTTCATTGCTCCTTGTTTCTCTTTTATTTTTCCTCCTTTTCTCTCTCGTTACCAAATCAAGTATGTTTTCCTGTTTTTCCTTCCAAAGGAAGCTGGTGGGGCAGAAGCTTTAGGCTTGTTTTGATAGATGCTGACAGAGAGTGGACCAACAAAGGCCCCAGCCTGTGGATCTGCTTGAAAAGATTCAATCAGACATGTTTTCACTGCGATTAATTGGAGGACTCTGAGGTGGGGTGGGGGTGGGGGGGTATGAAGGGATCGGCACAAGAGGTGTGAATGAGTGTGATTGTTCTGAGCTACCAACCCCCCTCCTTCCCCCCGTCCTCTGTCATTTTGAGCAATAGTTTTGTAACGTCCTTTGAATGATGCTAAAGAGAAAACTCCCCCCCCCCCCCCCTCCTCCCCATAAATTATGGGTTGTAGTGAGATGAAATGTGATGAGCGAAATGACAGAACTAAAACAGTTTGATTGGATCAGATCTGCTTCGTTTTGTGTCAAACCCTCCCAGGAAACACGCTGCTTCACAGCAGTTGCTCATGCAGCCATGTTCTGCTCATGTTAACGTAGTTCTGCTGATTAAAGTGAAATCAATACCTCTCCCACACACCTACAGTTGTGTTTTTCTATACTTATGGGGACATTGCATTGACCTTCATTCATTTCTGACCCAACCCAGACCCCTCCAACCCATTACCCCAACCTGAACAATCCACATCCTAGTCCTAAAACCAGCCCACAGACCAAGAAAACCAGCTTTCCTCATGGATTCAGTCATTGGTCCCACTATAGTAGGATGGTCTAAGGTCAACCTCCAGGCTTCATATATGAAGCCTGGAGGTTGACCTTAGACCCCCCCCAGCAGGTAACCAAAGGGACCACACAGTTAATCTGTGCCTTCCAACTATATCTCTCCATATTCTTCACCCTCTGCTCTGCCAGGTGGCTTTTCTTGTTGATTGTTTGAATTAAAGGGAAACACAGTTTTTTTTCCATTGGTCCCTTGATTTTCCGTTATTCCATCATGTTCTACTCACCCATAAAAGTTTAGTGTCAT
>NW_015151520.1:41313-43868 GCF_000732505.1 Cyprinodon variegatus
TTAGTGTCATCTTGAGCCGTTCTGAAGATATTCCGTTAGGTTATATCCAGTAACGTCTTCCTATGGGCAACGACTTGAAGGCACAAATTAAACTGTTCATCATTTATTCTTTATGGTACGCCAGCATTCAGAACATGGAGGCCAATCACTGCCCCCCAGACATCCACCGTTAGATTTTTACATTTCTATTACTTTAAAACAAAGTGGGAGTGTGTATGACGTCATCTACGTGGCGGACTGTAGTAGTGACAGGCAGCCCGGGTCACAGGTGGCTACGCTCTACCCCTTCTATTCATTCTAGCTAATCTGAATGGTTCATCTGGAGAGCGAGATCATCTGTGGTAGCAGCACTAGACATCTTCCAGGCATGTGAGGAAAACTAGCAGCAGTTCAGCGGACAGGAGGAATGAACGGTAGCCGGCGAGCGCGGATGAACGGTAGCCGACCAACGTCTTCCACAACACTAAGCGGTCTACAGTCATTAACTATCCACTTCGATGTAGCATTGGTTAGCTTCTCTTGCTTTTGTTTATCGGTAGTTCTCCCAAACACAGCATTAGCTGAGGTCTGCTGAAGTCTACTCCCAGAGTCACTGATTATTTTGCTGCTGTCTACACTGTGTTTGGCATTTAGGTGATAGTTTAAGCTTCATTTGCTCTGGTGTTAAGAAAATTCAGCTTGGCATAGGTTACAATTGACTTTGTTTCTATTCGCGGCCTGGAAACACTTTAAACACATTTAAAAGCTCTGTGGCTTTACCCTTCTCCATGCCTGCTTTTGATTTTCTGCTTTTTGTTTTTTCCTGTGCTGGTTTTGCAACAGCTAGCCCTGCACTCTTATTCCTGTGTTTGAAACGCTGTCAGGCTGACGGTCTTATTGGCAAATTATCGCCACCTACTGTTCTGGAGTATGAGGCAAACCTCTTCAACACAGCAGTCAGCAACAGACTTTTACAAAATAAAAGCATTATAGTCGATAATATTAATAGCTGAATAGTCGCAGTTTATAGTCCAACGAATTAACGTGAAATGAACACGTTAACTTACTTTATTTTTAACAATTTCCCTCTTTTTGTTGTTTTTTTTAACTGCTTTCCGTTTTTAGGGGAAACGCATTTTTACCAAAATGTAATATTGTAGCCTTCCAGTTTATAAAGCTGTGAATTTGTTGTTTGACCTCTGACCTTCAGACTCTCCTTACCCTTAATCTCTGTTTTCACATGTGTGGTAAAAGCTACACCAGGCCAGTGTTATTCATTAACATGTATAGAATTGTGTTTAGAAAACCAATAAAAGATTGGTTTTGTGTAATGGCATCTGTGAGACCTGACCATCATAATAGTGATGATTCAGTGTGGTTGGGGGGGGCAGTGGAACGACATTTAAATACGTTCTGTGGGTTTTACAGCCGAGCAGCCTGTTCGGTCTTAAAGGCACCACATTGGAGGCCATGTTGCATCAGACTGACCAAAGCAGGTGAGGCAGAGGCCTGTCCAACATTTTCTATATTAGCAGCGGTGATGAGGTGCTACACACACTGGACAGAAATAGATTCATGATAAATAGAATAATGCGGTCTTAAAGGTATATTAAAAGAAACAGCTTCACTAAAAGTACATTTAAATGTATAAAAAAGATTTAAGCAGATGTTGTAATTACTTCATACTTCCTTAAACCATTAAGAACGATAAACGCTGGATCAAAGTAAAGTGAGAATGGTTGTTTTCTGGCCATCTGCAATCACCGCCCATCACTTCCTGGATGTTTTTATGGGATTAATTAATAGATAAAAGTAATGTTAGAGTAGACTCAACAAATAAACTATTTTTTAAGCTTTTATTTTCTGTAGGTACCTGTAGTGTTTCTACTGGGAGGCTGTATTATGCAAATCCCAAAGTAATATGTAGTCTGGAATGACATTAGCAGTGTGATGAGAAGCTTGGCAGAGGTAGTGATCCCATAAAGCATCTTTGTCTTGCCTCCCATTGCATCCCCCGTCGCTTCAAACTTCTGATCTTCCTCTGAAGTGTTGCAGCAAAGTCGGCTTTGCTTTGGGGGGAGGAGAAATACAAAGTGGGGCAGAGAGACTGCACATACAGCAAATTGGCACCTCTATCAAATTATACTGGCATTAAGGGGGTTTCACAGGACATAATCCATGCGTCAACGCTAACCCGCCCCTCCCTCCCTACAACGTTTAACTTTTGTAAACGTAAACGCCACATTTCATGCTCTGCCATTAATCTGTCGGATTACGGAATGCAAGTAGTTTTAGCAGGGATTGGGTGGGGGGATATGAGGGGGATTCGTTTGTAATGAATTCGAAGGTAAAAGAATTCAGAAAGTGACCAATTCCAGCTGAGTCCATATATGAATATTTCCTGATTCCTCGTTTTAGTGTTAAAAAATAAATCTGCAAATATCCTTGATTAGATTTGGTCAGGTGTTTGTTACCACGAAAGTATGGACAAAAGGAAAGTTTTAAGCCTAGCCTTAAAAGTAGACAGGGTGTCTGCCTCACGGACTAAAACTGGTAGTTGGTTCCACGGCAGAGGA
>NW_015151520.1:46731-49684 GCF_000732505.1 Cyprinodon variegatus
TCTAAACTAGATCTAATATAAATTTTCTTTTCTCGTCTTTGAGTAAAACCGTAAATGAAAAAGTCTGCGGTTTGAGCTGCGATTCTGAGATTTAAAGAATTCTTTAGTATTGAAACCAAAGCGACCAGATTATTCAAATTTACTGTGAAGCTGGACAGGAAGTGTGACGTAACAAGGCCTCACTCACTGGGGGGAATTGAAGCACTCCTCAGCATCACTGCTTCTGCTTCAGAAAAGGACAAAGCTGCATCGAGCGGACTGACTGGAGTCGAACATCACTAGCTGGCCGTGGCTCGGACTGTCCCTCACTGACACATGTCTGACTGAACCTGAATCACCCACCAAAGCTCACTCCTGGTAATCACACCGTCAAGCTTCTGCAGATGAACTCCATAAATCCCCAAACCTCCTCCCAGGCGGGTCTCCTGGCAACAACTATTAGAAGCCCTCTGCAATATTCTCACCAAACACTCACTGTTCTAACATCTGACTCTAATAGTCCAGTACAGGAACCCTGCGTTCCTGTACTGGAACAAACCAGCTATTGATTCTAGTGAAAGTGGTCAGGTTTTGATTGCTCATGTTCAGAGACCTGACCATGTTGCACAGAATGCCAAAGAACAAAGCTTTACTTCTTAAATCCACTTTAATCTCAATTTCTTCAACCAGATCATGTGTGTTACACCATTCTATACTTTGTTAATTCTTGTTTTTCCTTCATCTCCCTTTATTTTCTTATGTAAAAACATATGCATTAGGGATGGAAAGGTTTATAAAAACCGTCCGAACCGTTCGGTTCGACTGTCTCGGTTCGATTCGCGTGTGTTGCGTTCGGTTCATGCGCTGCTCCTTTTTCTCATAGGTGAAGCGTTTACACTCCAGAGCAGAAGGTAAAGTGAGGGAGGGACGGAGAAGAGAGATGTTACGCAGATGGAAGTAGGCAGCCACTTGTAGAAACAACTTAGCAAAAAGAAAAACACACTGCTTTCAGATACTTCCTTCTTGTCTTTCCTTTACCCCAACATCCTACCATCACAAATTCCTCTTTTCCTCCCTCAGTTTTTTTTTTGACTCACACAGCAATACTAGCGAACATCCTCGATTAACTTTTCATCGTTGTTGTCCATTGTAGTTGTTCCTCGGTTTTTAAAAATGGTGCACCCCGACACTGACAGCCGGAAAGGCATACCAAGGACCAATCACAGCTGGTTTATTCTGCGCACTTCCGCTTTCGCTTCCGATGGATGGATGGATGGATGGATGGATGGATGGATGGATGGATGGATNTTACGTCTCCTTCATCCATGTGTCCTCCATTCTGTCTCCAATAAAAGCCTCTCAAGTCAACGTGGTAGACCTAGGTTTAGGCTTAGGCTCAGTTTTTATTGTCATTTTGTATGTACAGAGTGTTTACAAACAAAATTTCATTTAGTACAACTTTTCAGAAGGTAAGTGAACATTTCCATTCCATAAAGTGCAGCAGTGATCAAAGTCAAACTGTATGGGAGAAAAAACATGGTGCAAAAAACGCATCGATGTGGAAGTTCAGAGCATTAATAAGCTCTGTAGTCTAAACCGGGAGATCAGAAGAGCTGCTGAAGGAAAATCCAGGACGGAGTCAGGAAACAGTTCCAGGTTTGGTAAACAGGCAGAGATCCAGCGGGAGTCCGAAGACAGGTCAGACAAACATACCAAAACAGAAACAGGCAGGCTCAGTGGTTCAAAGGCAGAACGGATCAGGATCAGGCAATCAGAACACAATCAGGTACATTAGAGAAACTCCAAGGGCCTGAATAACCTGGCACTGATGGCTGGTCTGAAGGCTGGTTAAATAAAGTCTGGAGCAGGTGGGTCAGATGAATGGTGATGAGAAACTGGGCGAAGCTAAGCAGGTGAATGGAATGAACCAATTCATCAGCGCCAAGATCATAACACTTACCTGTATAAAGCCCACCTTGATGATTTAGCCGGGATCTCCTAAAACTCTGGCATACGCTGAACTTTCTATGCATTTCTTTAATTTTGGGTGTATACATAACAAGTCCAGAACTTTAACTCAGTTCAGTTCAGCTCATTTCTATATTCATTCACAACACATCAACTCAAGGAACACTGTTCAACCAGATCATCCAGTCAGATTGATTCAAAGTTTTCTATCTAAGGAAAACCAGCAGATTGCATCGACTCATTGACTCTTCAGCAATCCCTCACACTAAGCATTAGGCTTTAACTCCCTTTATTTTCTTATGTCCAACGTCAGCCTAACTTCTGCATAACGCACGGCAGCGTAATGCCCAGGAAATTATGCACAAGCCACCATCCTGACAGGGCAGCGATGCGCCCGGAGGCGCCCGACCTGCAGAAAAAGATTTCTTTGATTGCGGTTTTAACCTAGCTGCTATTTACCGCCTGCCAAAAAAAAAAAAAACTGGAAAAAAAAAGAACTTATGAGTAACTTACACTTAACGCATGTCAACCATCAGATAACTGACCTAGATGTTCAGGTGTTTCAGCGCACTTCAGCGTACCTCAGCGTGCTCATAACTTATACAAAACGTACCACTAAGTCATCCAATGAATGCCAATGTTTTTGCCAGATTTTTCATATGATGGTCTAAATGGTCAGGGTGTGACAGCTTAACCTGCTACCTTTAAGGTGCGTCTCTGTCTATTTTAGATCTATGTTTATGTATCTTACTATTCTGAATCAATTCTAAACTAGATCTAATATAAATTTTCTTTTCTCGTCTTTGAGTGAAACCGTAAAATGAAAAAGTCTGCGGTTTGAGCTGCGATTCTGAGATTTAAAGAATTCTTTAGTATTGAAACCAAAGCGACCAGATTATTCAAATTTACTGTCAAGCTGGACAGGAAGTGTGACGTAACAAGGCCTCACTCGCAGCGGTCATGTGACTGGGGGGGGATTGAAACACTCCTCAGCATCACTGCTTCT
>NW_015151520.1:52643-55040 GCF_000732505.1 Cyprinodon variegatus
GGATTGATGGATGGATGGATGGATGATGGATGGATGGATGGATGATGGATGGATGATGGATGGATGGATGGATGGATGATGGATGGATGGATGGATGATGGATGGATGATGGATGGATGGATGGATGGATGATGGATGGATGGATGGATGATGGATGGATGGATGGATGGATGGATGGATGATGGATGGATGGATGGATGATGGATGGATGGATGGATGGATGATGGATGGATGAATGGATGGATGATGGATGGATGATGGATGGATGGATGAATGGATGATGGATGGATGGATGAATGGATGGATGGATGGATGGATGGATGGATGGGTGATGGATGGATGGATGAATGGATGATGGATGGATGGATGAATGGATGATGGATGGATGGATGAATGGATGGATGGATGAATGGATGAAGGAAGGAAGGAAGGAAGGAAGGAAGGAAGGAAGGAAGGAAGGAAGGAAGGAAGGAAGGAAGGAATATAATCTGATGCTATAAATAGAGATTAATAAATGATTCTCACTCAGACGTGTATTTAGATAAGAAGGAATATCAGATGTTTCTCTGTTTAACTTAAATACTAGAGAAACTTTAGGAGATGTAACAGGGAAACCTTATATATTCCTAATTGAGTATTTTCAGCCAACACACCACAGGCATCCCGTAACTGTAATCCCAGCAAGATAGAGAATAGTGCCAAACTCTTTCCTTGTCCCTGACGCCCAGCTCCTGCCCCTGGGCCCAGATTCATTACAAGCTGTAGCCAGGGTATTAAGATACGGCTGTATTAACAAAGTTGTCTCTGTATCTTAATTGAATCTACCCCCGCTAGTGTTGAATCTGGATTATGTTTACCTGAAATATAAGCGGCTCGGCAGACAGAACGTGGCCCTACTGATAAAACACTGGGTTGTCCCCCTCCGCAATCCTAATCCCCAACTGTAATTTGTTCCTGGATGGTTGTAGCTGCAGTGATGGGAACCATGATTGGGACTCATTCCAGGAACAGGAAGGCATCTTCAGGTAAGTTCATCAATTAAACTGTGAGTCTGCCAGTGTGCACCTCTCTCCCTGTGTGAGAAAGATCTTCCCATAAACTGTCCTGCTATCTGCCAACACTAATCACTGAAAGCAATGACCAGGCTTCTATAGAATAAAGCCTCAGCATTTCCTTCCTTATACCTTCACTTTTAAACACGACCAGAGGCTCTTAGACTATATAGATGATCCACAATCAACCAATTAGGAATTTGATATAGACTTTTAAAGAATATATCATAAAATAATCAATGCTTTTTTGTTGCAATTGTTATTTCAGACATCACAATAAAATCAGACATTCTGATTTTTATGGTGAAAATAAAGTCTTTAAAACCTAAAAAATCTCAAAAATATTAGTGTGACAACTAGAGCTTTTTTTTTTGTATATAACGTTTAATGTTAGAACGAGTGACTAAATAAGTGGGGGCCCATCAATGGTTCTTCCACCATTGCCAGGTTACCACAATAAAGGTGTAAAAACAATTCAATCTGGAAAAACTCACACAAAGAGAAAAGACAATTAGAAAAAAATTTATTGATACAATTACTTTGTCTTTGGCGCTCAGACCTCGGTAGGAAATATAGAACTGAATTTTGATAGATATGCATGAACAGGAGTAAAGAACAGGGATGTTTCCCCCCCAGGCCTGAAACTGGTGGTGGAGTGGAGATAGATGGAGTTGGAGAGACGGTCTGCTGCTTTATGGGGAGATCCAGTGGACTTCGTGAGCTGATGCTAGAGCTTCACTCAGGGACCTGGAAGATGGAAGTCCAGTTGGATAACACAGGTTGAGAGAACCTTTCCATGATGAGCAAGCATGAAGCGACAGTGGAGAGGAAAAACTCCCCATTGAGAAGAAACCCCAACATGGAGTCTTCTATCGGGCTGGTTGAAATGAGACGCGGAATGCAAAAAGAGTCTTAGAGGAATGAAAGTCTGATGAAGCTTTAGCTGCGATGGTGGAGGAGGGGCTGGAGGGGGTTGAAACGGGCACATCGCATCCTCCGCCTGCACACAGGAGCAGACAGGTGCGTATCGGAGGCCTTTTAAAATGAAGGGTGGATGCCGATTGGCTTATGTGGAGGCGTGGCTCAAAGCTGATTGGCTGCGTCGCAGGTGGATGAAGGAAAACAATCAGTTTCTTTAGTTGAACTTCAGCCTAGGCTCCAGATCAACTGATATGAGAAATGGTTTAAACATTTAGCAGCAGAACTGCAATATTATAGCTGCAGAAATGATTAAACATACCTGAGAATAATAAAGAGCCAACGGAGAACATTATTAACAATAGTAGAAGATATGGGTAAAATTCATCACAGTGAAATACTGAGTCTTTGTTTAAGTTCATGTGTT
>NW_015151520.1:57848-78936 GCF_000732505.1 Cyprinodon variegatus
CTGCAAAGCTTTGTCTGAAGCGGAAAATCAAACGCGCATCTACACAGCACAGCGTTCACAGACCAGTGTGATGCATTCGCGTCAGATAGCTATGGTGCATTCAGGAGCATGGGACATTTCATATTTTCAAGGAAAGATACATAAACTGAACAGAACTTATACACAGTTGCATCTCCAGTGGAGTTTGTTGTCTAGGTTAACTCCAGGTATTTATCCTCCTCAAGTCACATACTTGTTATACAAACACTGCATTCTGAGCCAGGCCAATGCTGCCAGCCAGATTACTGCCGTATGTCCCTTTAAGACACAAACAACTAGGGCTCATTCCTGTGGAGGGTCTGCCACACCACTCCACACAGTGGGGTGGGCCAGTGGACCGTCCAGCCCTTAAATAATGATTAGTTCCATTGGTTAGCTGCATCTTCATCACACTGACAGAAAATGACAACTTAGGTAAATGAAAAAAACATAATTCCAAAATGGAAGATCCTCTTTGAAACAGTTTTATCTGACTTTAAACGTTTGGTTTAAGAAAAGGGCAAATGTTTGATTTTATGTCACACTGGGCCAAAGAGCTTCAGCCACGCACACGGGGCACAACTGCGTTGCCATAGCAACGACCACTTTCCTTTTCCGTTGGATAGAAAAAGCCATCCCATTCTCATTTATACCCCCCCACCTTCAATCAAGGTGCCTTCCACAGCTGAGAGTGAGACTTCATTGGGAGTGACACTGATAGTTAAGGGTTTAGGGGGCCCAGATCTAATGACCTGGACTTAGACAGCATTTATTGTCATTTTGTATACAGTGTTTGCAAGATGATGTTTCCTTTTGTACAGACAATATTTTCTTAAAGTGCAGCAGTGATCAGATGTGAACATAGTGGGAGAAAAAAACGTGGTGCTAAAAAATGCATGAATATCAGTTTGATGCAGAGCCAAATGACAACACACAACAACATAGTAGTTTAAGTCCAGCTACCCCACCACACACACACACACACACACACACACACACACACACACACACACACACACACACACACACACACACACACACACACACACGAGGAGAAAGGAGAGGTTCAGATTTGTCCTTCAGTTTATTTCACAGAAAAGTCTTATAGAACCCACAAGGCTTTAGAAACTTGCAGGAAGTTTGTGTCTCTGTTTTGTCCTTGATATTTAGGCACGCAGACTCATGACTGCATTCATTTATAATATCGTAATCACAATATAATCCACAATAATCACACATTTTCATCACATCGCGCAGCACTAACACTTAGAACCAGGCTGGCATTGGGGAAGCAGGGAACATGATATCAGAGGATCCAACTGATGCAGAAGAGCATGAAGTTTCTGAACCGAGAGAATCAGAGAATGAAAAGGCAAGCGGGGGTGAGAATAACAGAGACCAATGAAGGTGGACAGGATTGTGGAAGGAGAGCGAATCCACAGGAGTGGAAGGAAAGGAACACTTGTTATGTTAATGGCCTAATTAGAAGGTACAATGACTAGATAAAATGATCCTCTCTGGGTTGTCATTAATAAGACGATTATCAAAGGAAGGAAATCAAAGCTCTTAATAACAGTTCCTACATGTTGTTGAGTCTAAGCCTAGAGTAGAACCAAAACCAGCTTCACCTGCCAATGCTGGACATCCTACGTCACCCTGAGCTTTGGAGAGTCTGCAGGTAATAGACCTACATGAAAAGACGCAGGCTTGGTGCAAAATTTATTCAGCAAAATCATGAAGTTTTGGTTTTAAGCAGTTGGAACCTTTCTGAAAAGGTTTAGTTTATTTAATGTTCATCTATTGCCTACAAAATCCTTTTATTCTTATTCTTAACAGGTAAAACTGTCCTAAAATGAACACCAAGCCCAAATGACTACACCATTTTTAAAACACTGTCACATGACATGGAAGCTGCTCGCCTGCTGTATGTGGGAATAATGGGTTATTTCTAGTGTAAATTAATTAGACATGTAATGAAAATAAAAAATGCAAATACATCAGAGCCGTGGAGAATCACAAAGCAAACAAACTTCCACTCTGAGTCTATGCTGCTGCATTAGTCTCTGGGCTCTTCTCTCTCACTGCACCAGATCCAAGAGGCAGAACACAATTTCACCTTCTGCAGGAGGGAAAGTTGGCTGTATAGTTAGCAGCACCTGCTCTTCTGCCCCCCCACCCTTCACTACACACATTCTACAGTTTTACCATGTCCCTAATAGTGACTTCCCTACCAGGGGACATCATCATCATCCTGTCCCATGTCTGGATTGATCAGCGCACCATCTCCCACGCCTCCTGCTGGTCAGGACTGAGCCGTGTGTAGCCCCCATGCTGGAATGTGGTAGACGGAGAGACGGGGGCTCCCTGAGGCTTCATTGCATACCGAGCACAGTCGGAGGGCACTCTACATGATGCCGCCTCTTCTCGGGTGACAGCAGCATCTCCTCAGCATCGCTCCCCTCCCCTCGGCTTCCCCGCTCTGTCTCATTCCCCCATCCTGAAACAGATGCTCGGGATGAGAGCGTGTGCCAGTCAGGGGGGACGGGGGTTAATTGGGGTAGTAGTGGGGGTTAATTTCAATTAAAACTTCAACTAATGGAGGTCAGAGAAGCATCTGCAAACACCTGATTAAAACAAATGTTCCTGCCAGTCAAAACTTTATCTTGGTCAGCCTCTGGCAAAGTGTCCTCCAGTGAAAAAGAGAGAATAAAAGTGGGAGCAGGCAAAGGGAGAGAGAATGACTAATTGGGGAATAGTTTGCAGCACAGCATCTGCAGGGTGATCAGTGAGTGCAGACCGTCCAGCTTCTCTGTCCAGGTAGACACTTTCCAAAGATGTGACAGGGTTCAAAGATGCTGATGCTGCAAAATCAAATTCACACAACCTAGTTTTTTCTTCTGTCTTATGATACAGTTCTGCCATTGAAGACCATTTTATCAAACCATTGTCAAAGAAATGGTTTGATATTTAAGATGGATATATGATGGATGGGTGAATGGATGGATGTAGGAACCTTAAATATACAGTCATATTTCCTTAAAAATAAATCCTTGATCTTCAAAACAAAGTATTATTTAATTTTATTTTCCTGGAGTTCAAAAGTATCACATGAAGATGGAGTAATCTGCTGTTATTTAGAAATATTTTCCATTCTCCTGCCATCCGGTTCTACAGCTGATGCTGCAGCAACATCTGGCACAGGGCCGTAGGGAGGCTGTAGGGGACTGGACACCCCACTGTGGCTAAATATGGAGCAGGGTTACATAGCATTTCCTTAATCACTTAGCTGCTGTCTGGCAGCGCACCCAGCCACTCTACTCTGGATCCTACACACGTCCATGCAGCTGATAAGCCCAGCGGCGTTTCTTTACTGGGGTTTCTAGAACAGCTCGGAAATATTGGTGTTAATCTAACATTTCTAAAATCTGCATATATGTAATTACAAACAAAGTTAAATCTTTACATTGTAAAATGACTTGGAAACAATAATTTGATGTGGAGTGATTCATCAGAAATGCATGCCCTGCACCTCTGAAGCTGCTGTGTGTCGTAGCGTCTGGAGGCGAAGACTGAAGCGGCAGCAGGACATCATGTTGATGGAAATCTTTTCAGAAAAGGATAAGGCACAGAGAAAACCAGGGTAACAGCCACAGATGAGTTGACAACTGAGACACATGTGGAGTTTATTAACAGATACAAAGATCAGCCAATAATAATGACATAACCCTCCCAATTATTGTCCAAAAAGGAACAAACAAACAAATAGAAAGAGATATGCTGCGTTAGAAAGAGGGCAAGAGAAACCAAACCAAAGTCAAGGTTCAGGCAGGCAGACAGGAAGTGGTATTAAACGGCCACATAGTTCTGGAAGGGGACCTGGAGGTCATCCTCAGGATGCCCAGAGTTCTAGAGGATGGTTGTGGCTCTGCAGGAATCCAGAGAACTTTGTTTCCAAACATATAAGAGCAAAAATGGGCTGAGAAGCCTGGAGACCACAGACCACAGGGCCACCAGTCCAGATCTACCACAGGGTAGATCTGGACTGGTGGAATGAGGGATTGCTGAACAGTCAATGAATTGATGCAATCAGCTGGATTTTCTTAGATAGGGGAGCGATGGCCTAGTGGTTAGAGCAGTGCGCTGTGCTCTGAGAGGGTTGATAGTACCCGGTTCAATCCCCATAGCCTGCACTCTGGGTCCCTGAGCTAGACCCTTAACCCCACACTAATCCCCTGGTGCTGCACAATGGCAGCCCACTGCTCCCCAAGGGGAGGGGTTAAATGCAGAGGTAAATGTCTCCAATGTGAGATCAATAAAGTTTGATAAAGTTCTATAAAGATAGAAAACTTTGAACCAATCAGTTGTCTCTGGAAGGTGACCTGAGATGATGTGAATTGTCGCTATTGAAATAGGCTCTTAGGAAGGACTGAACCCATGGAGGACCTCTGGACGAGAAGAACAGAGGGGAACGAGCAATGAGACTGAGAGGCAGAAATGCATAGTTAATGTGAGGGATTGCCTTTGAGTCAATGGGTCTTTGACAACTTTTATGGTCTTTTGTCTGCCCAGGGTGTATACAAAACAAAATTTAATTCAATACAGCTTTCCAGAAAGTAAATGAGTATTTCATTTCCATACAGTGCAGCAGTGATCAAATGTAAACAGTGTGGGAGAAAAAAACATGATGCAAAAAAACACATTGATCTGGAAGTTCAGATCATTAATATCTATGGTGCAAATCTGCAGTGTTGTTGGTTTGGTGTCATCAGTGTGATGGCGTTGGGGAAGAAGCTGCTGCAGAACCTGCTGGTCCTGCATTGAATGCTGGGAAGCCTCTTCCCAGAGGGCAGCAGGGAGAACAGTCCATGGTGGGGGGCTGCTCAGAACGCTCTCTATAAAGATGGCTTCCTTAACCCCTCCCTCAAACCATCTATCTTTCTTGTCCAGAATATGGACGTTGTTTCCTCAAATGAGTGTCCTTTAGCCTTCAGGCGTACATGAACAGCTGAGTCCTGTCCTGGGGAGTTGGCCCTCTAAAGTCATAATGTAGGGTTAGCATCGATTGATGTGTCAATCACATGGCAGCAGCTTGGTCTGTCCCAAGATGGCCGCTCTGTCGACACGCCTCTCACATGATGATGCGGGGCATATCCATGTCTTTGGGTAATACCAACTCAGAGGATTATGTAGTCATTCACAAACTCAGTGATTGCACTGATGTTCTCTCCGACACAATCTTCCCCATTATGCAGCCTCCTGTGAACATCTTACAGTTGTTTTTAATGCAGGTTGGGTTTTTCTTATGGAAAGGTTTATACTTTTAGCAGAGAAAAACAAGAAGAGGTCTTTTTTTTTCAGAGATGCGTGCATCCTTTAGATTTGCATAAAACAAATCCAACAGTATTTTCTCTGGTACAGCCGCTGGCAAACTGTTTGCAGCAATGTTGGCAGCGTGGCAGAGGGTGAGGCCATCGCCACAAATACATTTGGCTGTTGAGTCTGTAGCTTAGCAGCAATAGAGCTGCAGACATCACATCCAGCATTGGTAAGAGGTAAGAGAAATTTTAAAAATGTTTGGAAAAGAACTGGAGGTCAGTTCTTCCAATCGTAGCTGACCTGCTTCACCCATATTGAAATTAGCTCAGGATAGGAAACTTAAATAAATAGATGCCGTTCTTTTTGGGATTGAAGCAAAAAAGCCAAAACACAAGGTGAAGGCCCAGCTGTGTCTTTCTTCATGAAAACTTGCTACTGTTCCAAAGCTAGTTGGTATCAGCTTTTGTAATATCCCAGTGAAACCCTAACTTTGTGTTTATAATGTGTCTCTGCATTCTATATTTGGCATTTCGTAGGTTCATAGTTTTAACAAAAGGTTCAGAGGAATTTATGCTGTTTTTTATAGTCGTTAGCTATACCTTTTAGAATATAGTAGATGATTCATTGTAATTGTGGAGGAGGATTTATTTATAAACTTATAACTGCTTATAATATTTCTACCAGAGGTGTAGCAACCTTTGGGCGAATTAGGAGCTCTCTGAAATGACTTTAAGAATCGTTTTAAACACATGCTCTCTCCTCCTGAAATCATCTTTCTGAGGCCTTATTATTGTTACCGATTTATGCTTTTCCTCTCTTGTTTAACAATCTTTAGTTTCAAGAGTTGGGAGGCATCTTGACTGTTGCGTGGCAGTGTTTATATTCATGTAGCCAGCATGGGCCCTAAGACCAGTCCAGCCTTGGAGAATTTTGAGGAGAAACCTCGGCTATTGGACTCCAGCAAAAATCCATTCTGGACCTGAAATGAAGGCTTTGCGGATGCTGAATGAGGAAAAGGATCAATGGAATACAGTTTTGTAAGACTGAGTGGCTGACTTGGAACAGTACACCAGAATGAATGATGTGATCATCACCGGACTGCGTGTCAAGCCTCTCTCTTACAACGGCGTGGTGGCAGGGCCCTGTCCAGCTGGTGAGCCTTCACCCGACGAGATGAAGTCCACGGAGGGACAGGTGGCCTCGTTTCTCTTGTCGAAGGGGATAAAGCTGGACTGTGACTCGGTTGAAGCGTGCCACCTGCTCCAGAGACAAGGGAACAACGACAGACCGGTGATTATCATGAAGTTCAGTAACCGGAAACAAAAAACTGCTCTGCTGAAACAGGGCAGGTTGCTGAAGGGGTCAGACGTGTTCATTAACGAGTGCCTGACCAAGAAGAACGCTGGCATGGCGAGGACGGCCCGGTTCCTGAGGAAACAGAAAAAGATCCAGTCCATGTGGACCACCAACTGTCAGGTCTTCATCAGGCTGAACGGGACGCCGGAAGAGGGGAAGGTTTTGGCCATTCTGGACCTCACAGAGCTGGATAAATATGACGGAACTCTCTGAGGAACATTTGGAGCTAAGGTGATATCAGCACGTCTCACTTTCAACATTTCACAAGTTACAGGAACTGTTTCTGCATCACTTATGGACACAACACCTCCAACTTTTAGTGCCGATAACCTGAAACCATTCAGCTACACGGATTATAAAAGTCAGGACATGGAAGACAATGTGGATCCAGGTAACAATTTCTTCTATGGCATTGTTGGTAACTGCTGCTATGAAACAGCTGATCCATTCAACATTGCAGTAAAGGTAGATACGTTTTCTATCATACATTTCAACAGCAGAAGTTTATATGCAAACTTCCACAACATGAAAGACTGAAGCAGTTTAAACAGCCAATCAGCATCATAGCATCTCTGAAACATGGACCAATCAGGTGAAAGGAGCTGATTCTGAGCTGCAGGGTTATGAGTTCAATTGTCAAGTGGAGGAGGCTTGAAGGAGGACCCAAATGCAGACTCAGAAGCTGAACGTAGTTTTATGCAGATTTTAATAAAAAAAGGGTAACAGAAGCAAAGATCCAAAAACATGAATCCACAAAAATCCAATTCATTTCTATTCAGTTTATTTCTATAGCTCCAGTTCACATCATGTCATCTCAGGTCACTTTCCAGTTCACCAGATCATCCAGTCAGATTGATTCAAAGTTTTCTATCTAAGGAAAACCAGCTGATTGCATCGACTCATTGACTCTTCAGCAATCCCTCACACTAAGCATGCTTGTAGCGACAGTGGAGCGGAAAAACTCCCTTTGAACAGGAAGAAACCTCCAGCAGAACCAGGCTCAGTGTGAGCGGCCATCTGCTGAGGCCCACTGGGGTTCAAGGAGACAGAAGCAGACATAGAAAAAGAAGCATAGATACAAAAGGCAACTGTCAACCAGCTCCACAGGCGGCCCCGTCCAGGAAACACACAGCCAGGCTGTCAGGATTGCTGTCTGTGTGTTTGTGTTCCTGTGTTTGTCTCCCTTCATCCACCAGGAGGCGCCTGGTTCTGGTCTGCCTCCTCACACACCTGCTGACGGTTTCCTCGTTAACAGGAGTATTTTGGGTACTCTAGCCAAGCTGAGTTTTGCTGAGTCAAACTGAGTTCTTGTCAACCTAAGTTTTTTTCTGTGTATGCTCAGAGTTTTTTCATTGTTACTTCTGTGTTCTGTTTGCTTTTAATTTCCTCCAGTTTTGTTTTTGTTTCAGGTAATTGTTCCACAATGTAGTCAATGTACATCTGACACTCTCTTTACAGACTGTCGCTGTCTGTGCTGCTTTCTGGTCCAAGTGGAGCTTGTGACAGTGCGTCTGCAGCTACCAGCTGTTTCCCTGGCACATGAATGATCTGAGTGTGCATGGAGGTAAGTCATCCAGTTGTCGGCTACCTAACAGTGATATGAGAGGTTTGTGATCTGTACACACCATGAAGTCCAATCTCAGGAGATAGGCGTTCGCACGCCAAGGTCACGGCAAGAGCCTCTTTCTCCATTTGAGCGTATCGAGTCTCTGTAGATGTCAGGATTCTGGATATGTAAACCCCTGGTCTAAATTCTCCATCTGGTTGTCGCTGCATCCTTTCTTCCCATGCCATACAATGCTGCGTCAGCTGACACCAGCGTTTCTCTTTTAGAGCTGTATTGGGCCAGGACAGCTGGAGAGCTAAGCTCTTTATTCACAGCCTTGCAGCAGGTCTCTCAGGAGAGAAGAAAACTTGCAGACGTTGTTCACCATCCCCATGAGGCGTCTCATCCCTTCGATGTTCTCTGGTTCTGGAATGTTAAGAATGGCTTTAATTTTGTTTGGGTCAGCCTCGATCCAGTTGGGGCTTACTTTATGTCCATGGCAGAGTGTTCCTGGTGTGCCGGCAACAATCTGGGACATTCCAAGCTGAAAATGTTCTAGAGCAAAATATATCACGAATGGGACTCTCCTGAAACAATACCTCCCAAATGGTGTAATGAAGGTTGTAAGGGGCTCTGACTCTTCATGAAGGGGAGTTTGCCAAAACCCTAATGTAGCATCTAGCTTTGAGAAGATGACGGCTCCATCTACCTTCGCCAGAGTGTCATCTCAATGAACACTCTCATTGAGCCTTGTCAGGTCAATGCAGATCCGGATGTTTCCACTGGGCTTGGGTACAACCACCATTCCCTCGCAGCATTCTGTCAGTTCTTGGATTTGTAAGATCAGCCCCATGTTTTCCATTCTCTGGAGCTCTGATTTAACTTTTTCCCTAAGGGGCAGGGCTACACGGCTAGGAGCTGACATTGCATATGGCACCGCTCCCTCAGCTAACTCTAACTTATAGCTACTCTGCAGCTTCCCTAAGCCAGAGAATGCCTTTGGTAACATCTGTTTGAATCTATCATCTGGTGTTTGCACTGCAGCGATCTGCTGCATCAGAGGTAAGCTCTGTTTGGCTGGAAGCCCTAGTAATGGCATCACTAAATCCTTAATAAACAAATGCTTCTTGTTCTGTTTTCTTTTCATGCTCTTTCAGGGAGGCTCTGAATGTGCCCAGCATGGTCACAAATCAGGGTCTCTTGTTTTGCAGTACATGGAGTCCGGTACGGCAGTGACAGCCGCCCCTGTGTCGAACTTAAAGTTGACCAGTTCTCCATTCATTTCTATGTCATCTCTCCAGACACCTTTCTGAATCTCTATTGCTCCGGAAAATGCACATTCAGCAGCGTCATACACTTCTTTAATGGCCTCAACTCGCCCTGTTCTACAGACTGCACCATAACGGCCTTTCTTTTTGCATTTTCTGCACTCTGCTTCTCTCGCTGGACATTGTTTCCATGCATGTTGAGGACTGCATCAACATCTTTTGCAGGTTTCTGTTCTCTGTGTCGCGTTGCTTTGCGTTTGCTTCCCAATTTTAGGTTTTGCGGGTTTTGTCCCGACTATTGCATCCAAATTGGTTTCCCTCATTTCAGGTATTTTACCTCAGATCAAGGGCTGTTGTTTTTTCACTTCTTCGTTTTGTTTGACTTGTGTCACTGTGTTTTCTAACATGAACTTTGAGTCTAATTTTAGTCTTTGTGACAATTTAGCTCCTCGGATTCCAACTACGATCTGATCTCTTATCCTCTCTTCGCGCAGGATGCCATATTAGCAATGCTCTTAGAGTCTGTACACTTCCATAATGAAGTTATCAATGGTTTCGCCAGGTTGTACATATCTGCTGTTAAACCTGGCTCCCTCGTAAATGACATTGTGTTTGCCAATAAAATGCTCACCTAAAGCTTTGGTCAGTTCGTCATATTTCTTCCTTTTGGCTTCCTCCAACTGTACTGAGTTCATCACGTCATCACTTTTCTCCCCCAGCGAGTTGATCTGATATTCCTCATCTTTCTCTGATAATTAGATTAGATTAGATTCAACTTTATTGTCATTACACAGGTACAGGTACAAGGCAACTAAATGCAGTTTAGGTCTAAACAGAAGTGCAATAGCAGCAAGTGCAGGATAAATAATGGTTCCACCCGATGCTATCCTGAATCGCTCGAAGCGTCGTAGCCATTGAGTCCAACTGTTTGGCCCATCGAAGTTAAAACTGCGTGGAGGCAGTTTGGAGGCAGGGGAGCCATCTTTCTCGTTCTGCTTTTTCCTCTAAGCGAGTAAACGAGTTAGCAACTTGCTTGCTTCTTTACTGGTGCAGTCAAACTTTCACTGACGAGATAAAAGTTTTTCTATTCCTCTCACTCTCACCTACGTCTCTCTGTCAACTCTTCCTTCTTTCCGGATACTTATCACCAACTTCTGACATTATGTACAATGTTCCGTGGGTAGATAATATCTAGAATAAGTGGACCGTGACACCAGTGTGGATTACCGTGCAAGAACTTTATTTTATTCTTAGCTTATCCAAACTAGGCACATGTATGTAAGCTCTAACTCGCCACCTGGTGGCAGGACATTCCATTACAAGGGGATATGAAAAATAAGTTTTACTTCTTCAAACCCGTTTTTAGATCATTTCCATTAATGGATATCATTTCTCTGGCTCTATATACCTACAGGTTTATTTGGTGGAGGGTTTTGTTTCCATTTATGGTCAGGTAAATTTAAATTATTTAAATTGGATTTTAACTAGTGTCTTTGTGTGTATTTGGTGGATTTGTTTATTGTTGTTTGAGATAAATTGTCTAAAATAAATTCATATTCATTTATTCAACATTTAACACCAACCTTTCACCAAGTATCCCCCCCTCCTTTCACGCATAGCAGCCAAAACTCTTGGTCTCACCATTTTCCACACATGATAGTGATGCTAATCCTGAGATGGCCTCAGTGCTCTCACCATCACCTTCAGGCCTCCACCCTGACAGAATGGAAACGATGGGACAGAAATCTACTCTCTGTGGACAAGGATTTAGCAGTGTGTGGGTTGGGGGTGGGGGTGTGTGTGTGCTTGTACTCAGTGAGAGACATGTTTAGACATGTTTCACCAATAAAATAAGGACATTTGTTTGGAAATGACACAGTTTTCTTGATCCCCACTTTTTGGAGTAAGATCCAGGATTAAGATTTAGTTTTAGCTCATTATGATCTGGTAACACTCAGGTTTAGGCTTAGGGTCATGGCCAGGCCCCAGACAGCTTCAAACTGAATGTCTGTTTGTTCCTCAGATGGAAGGAAAACACTAAGAGGTGTGAGTGTGTGTGGTTGGTAAGGGCATGTGTTAATAATCTGCCCATCCAAGTGTTAATGTTTGAGATGTCAGCTGATATGATGTTGGAGGGGGGGCTCATCTCTCCCCATGTTTACCTGCCCACCAGTGTCAGTCTGCGCCTCTTGCAGAGAAGTGGATTTTGGCGTTCTGTCCCTCTGTGCCTGGGCACAGGTGGCGCTCAGTGTGCATAGACGCTCTAACCTCCATGTTTCTGTTTATGTTAGCGCTCAGACTGTGTGTGACTGAGCATGTGTTGGTTGGTCTCCTCTGGTAATCCTCACACTCATACGCAGCTACATTGATTTGGACATATATAACAAAGTCAGACCAAGGTAAATATACACAGACATACATCTCATATAGACGCACCCCCCCACACACACACACACATATATATATTTATATATATATATTTGCTGTTTCAACAACAGAGAATCAATTTTATAAAATTATAAGTTTGACCGTATAGCATAAATAACACTATATAGCATAAAAACAACCTTAGTTGACCAAAGTGCTTTACACTAGTTAATATGTCAAACTTGAAAGTAAAATAACAACATATATTAAAATATAGATATGAATACATATATGGAAAAATATGAAAATGAATGTTTGTTAGTGCACATAAAACAACAGATTTATTTATTGCACTAAGCATACTCTGAAACTTCCCCCTGTGAGCATCAATGTCAGTGACTTGCATGAGGATAGGTGGGATATGAAGGTGTGGAAGTCAGCATCCTGTGGATTCTCTCCGTACCCGCAGAGCGTTGCTCAGTCTAGCCTGGCCTGGCCATCTGCCACTGTGGGCCCCAAACAGGAGAGTCACAGGGTTGGTGTTGTCACACCCCACGGTCCGCGGTGGTAGGATGGTGCACCAATGTGTCAGGAAAAACAGAAATCTGCCCTGACTGAAGTGATATGCACCAATTATTCCGGAGTTTTCTATTTTAAAACAGTTTCAAACATTAATCTATACATGGCTAAAATTTATTTATAATGATGTTTCTGTATAAATTAACTGTTATGTCTTTCCATAAATTATTCTGTAACAATAGGTTTGGTGATGCTATGAACGCTGTTAACATGGCAGTTATTTACAAAGCAGGTGAATTTATTTTCTTACTCTCATTTTCAAACTCAAGGCGCTGCATAAAAATGACCAAAAATCAGATAAATATTCTCAAAGTTATTTTTTAACAAAATACTTTAATGTTGAACCAGACTGAGAGCTTTCAGCTGCTCCTGTATTCAGGGTCAAGTCAAAGACTTAAACCAGCCTTAGCATCAGGAAAACGTGTAACAATCAACTTAACTACGGGGGGGAAAAAAAAAAAAAAAGAAAACACTGAACACAAGCTGATAACCGTAAAATTCCATAATGATGTCACAGTTTAGCGTCATTCTGGGTGTTTATGAACTATAGTTAGTTTAAGGAATTTGAAATGAGGCTGTAAACCTAATTAGAAAAACAGCTTGTCTGTTTTAAACAACTCAAAGCAAAAGGAAAAAATTAACTTATTATTTTAAAAAATACTCTACTTATAAATGCCGGAGAGATGATTTTGAATAATCAAATCTTTTGCGTCTGCATCACAGCCACTAAGATGGTGGCCTAAAGCGGAAATAGACTGATAATGCAGCAGGTGTGATACCGTCAGCATTTAATCTGACAATAGATACAGGTGCTGCTGTGTTGCTTAACGACCCCTTCAGGTAACATATCCACCTTTAAAAACCATGAACACAAATATTAATCTACGTAAGAGAACTGGGGAAATTCTACAGTTATTTGTTACGTCAAATAAATTAGCTGTTTGTAAAGACTGGAATAAAGACCTAGCATCTTAGCATCAATAGAGCTTAATCAGAGGTGAATAATCCAGGTCCAGAAAGTAAAAACCTTAAACTTAGACAACTTTTATTGTCGTTTTATATACAGAGAATGTATACAAAATTAAATTCTGTTTAATACAGCTTTCCTGACAGTAAATGAACATTTCTATTCCTTAAAGTGCTCCTCCGCAGGAAGTCCAAGTAGTGCAATACAAGTTATATGACACGAAGGACTGTAATGCATTTAAATATATAACTGTTCATTTTAGACTTGGCTAAAGGTGCAGTCTGCTGTTTCCAGAGGACTCACTGGTTTTCCTGCACAGGAAAAGGTCAACCTTTATGTCAAACCATTGATCACTCATGGTAAAGCCTCTGTTTGCCTTCACTTCAGTGGAAAAACAAAGATACTCCAGGAAGCCAGACTGCTGAGTGGTTAGCTCTTCACATCTGTTTATTGAGTCAAAATCAGCCTGGAGAAGAGTCATGGCCCGTTTCTCACTATGAGAACTTGTGCATTCTTGTGTCCTCGTGAAACATCATCAACCTCAGCCCTAGTACTGTTCCAATTCACAAGAACGTGAAGACCGAGAACAGACAAAGTCCCCGGATGTTGTTCTCGCCCCTCCCTATTTACCCAGCATGCATCAGAGCAGACTTGTCCGTTCTTGAGATTGACAGCTGTCCCAGCATGCACTGCGGCAGCAGCAGCTTCCAATGGAGCGCTCCTTTGAAAGTTAAAAGTTCTCTTTTCTGTTGCTCTGTTGTTCCGGGATCTAATTCTTCTGTCATGACCCAAAGCTCCTGACCATCGATGAGGGACCGGTAAATCGAGAGCTTCGCTTTTTGGCTCAGCTCTCTCCTCACCACCACAGACCGGTACAGCTCACACTTCACAGCAGACGCCGCACCAATCCGCCTATCGTTCACCCGCTCCATCTTCCCCTCATTCATGAACAAGACCCCAAGATACTTAAACTCCTCCACTAGGGGCAGTACATCCTCCCCAACCCGGAGAAGGCACTCTACCCTTTTCCGGCTCAAGACCACGGTCTCGGATTCCGAGGCACTGATTTTAATCCCAGCCGCTTCACACTCGTCTGCGAACCGCTCCAGTGAGAGCTGTAGATCACGCCCTGATGAAGCCAACAGATCCACATCATCTGCAAATAACAGAGATGTGATCCTAACGCCACCAAAACGGATCCCCTCAACACCTTGGCTGTGCCTGGAAATTCTGTCCATCAAAGTTATGAAGAGAATCGGTGACAAAGGGCAACCCTGGCGGAGTCCAACCCTCACCGGAAACGAGTCCGACTTATTGTCGGCATCCTAAGAGCCAGCTTCTTCAGCCGAGGGTCAGAACGCCAGGGTCCCCGCCCTCGACTGCCGCCCATCACACACTGCACCTGACCCCTTTGGCCCCTCCTACAGGTGGTGAGCCCATTGGAAGGGGGACCCATGTTTCCTCTTCGGGCTCCATGGGTAAAAGCCCGGCCACCAGGCGCTCGCCAGCGTGCCCCACCTCCAGGCCTGGCTCCAGAGTGGGGCCCCGGTGACCCCCGTCTGGAAGAGGGAACGCTAGGTCCATTTGTGTTGCTCATCATAAGGGGTCTTTGGGCTGCTCTTTGTCTGGTCCCTCACCAGACAAATTAGATTAATCCTAACGTTTGCCCAGGTTTGAAAGTAAAATAATGTCGAATTTTCTTTCTATTAATACCCAGGTTAAAATGAGCTTATTTCCATTTACTGTAGTTGCCTTTATAAGCTCCATTAGTCAGTAATGACAGAATGATTAAGGCTGGATTCTCTGGGTGAGACGAGCCACTCTCTCTCATTCACCCGGCTGCTTGGTTGAGTCTCTGCCGCCATTGATACTCAGGTGAGAGAAGACAGGTAAGTGTTTCTGATGATGGACTACAGAAGAGCAGCTACACCTTCAAACCCATCAGAGAATCCACTCAAGAGTCAGAAACTATTTAGAGATCCATTCAAGATGAGAAGGATTTATCAACATTCATCATCATTTCGTCCAAGTTTACACCTCTAAACAAAAGGCATTTAAATATATTTATAATAACAATGATTAAATCATTAACTGTTAGTCTTGTTCTAAAAACATTGAAGTAGCATTTCATTGTAATCATTTTATCCAGAGGTGATCTGTCTGTCTAACTGCAGGATCCTCCTCCGGGGGCCACAACCTTTCATTTGTCCCTCTAACTTAACTGTCTCACCAACTGTACTTAATATTGATGGTTTTCCTGAAAGGCGTGATCCAGACACGGCCAGTGTAAAAGTGACCCATATTAATACTGCAGGCTTCAGTTAATTTTCCTCATAGTACAGTAAAGCGACTGAGCTGTGACCTGCCTTTGCAGAGCCAGCTCTGTAAATGTCACCCATATGGCCCACTCATTCATTTCTCTCCAAACAAATTCCCACAAAAGAATGACTGTAAGTGTATTTAAAAGGCAAAAGCAGCCAGAAAGAACCCTCACATCCTGCGCTCATTTTCCCACAAGCCAGAGCTGCTCTTTTAATTCTCCCTCTGAAAGGTCAGTGAAAATGTTCTCCATCTCCATCTTAATTGATTCTTTAAATGCAGCTGGTCCCGGCCACAGGAGCCTGGGAGGAAAAACACAGAGCTGTTTGCCTACCTTTAGTCACAGTTAAAAGCCCAATAATGGTTACCTATCATTTCCAAATTGAACTGAGCCTAAAATAGTTTCTGGAGCTTAAAGCCAGGATGTGTTTTCTTTTGGGAATCTAGCAGATTGCAAAAGCTCGAACTGCTGGACTGGTTTTCTGATGGAACTATAGGCGAGTATTGGCTTTACTAAATGTCAACATGTGTGACACTAACTCCATCATATTTTCATTGGAGGTTTTTAATCTGCTGAACAATGAATTTCTCCACACAAAGACAGAGTGGCTTAAAAAAAACAAAACTTTTCATTTGAGGCTGGAAACTCGTTACAATCATGAGATCAGCTAACAGACACGTTAGCTTTGGTCTTTGTTTTTGTCCCAAACTCAGAAAATATCCGTCGACTAAATAACTAACTAAAGAAATAACTTTCTACTGAACTAAAGTATCGATTCCATTCAGTTGTGGGTTTTCAAACAACTTTTACTTCCTTTTTTGTTATAGAAATAATAGAAACATCCAAATAAAACATTATATAAATTTTAACGATAAAATAAAAGTTTTTTTTTTTCGTTAGAGTGAATGTAAACCTTTCCCGACTGTCTAACCTTAACTATTTGTAAAATAAATGTTAACTTTTTTGCAACCATCATATCGGTGTATGATAAATAAATCCTAATGAAGAACAAAGTGTTTCATGAAATCTGCTGAGAGATTAAAGTTAACTCTACGCTGCAAAAGTCTAAGTAAAGCATTATTTTCATAAAATAAGTGCATTTTGTTCTTGAATTAAGGAGGTAAGTGAGACACTTTGCAAATGGATCAAGATAATTTACATTCAAAATAATTGCATTTTATCTACTTATTCTAAGAGGAAAAACACTCATTCTATTGGCCAGTCATCTTATTTACATACTTATATTAAAGGAAATACACTTAATTGAAGAATTGTCTGCAGTGAAGTAGAGACGCCTCCAATCTGACTCTGAATTCTTCTCTTTAGGAATGTCACAGTGCAGAAGAAGCAAAGATCTTTGCTGTCATCATTAGATCAAAATGGATCAGAGAGCAAGCATGGGACAGAAAGAATAAAACACTTATAGAAAGACAGAGATATGTCCATCCTTAAAGAATTATTAACACCCATTAACTGTAAGAAAACAGGAAACAGTTCTAGCAAACTTTAACATCCTAAAATAAAATATGTTCATGTAGTTTTTCCAGGAAGTGCAGTTGGTGCAGAAACAGTCCATAAAACAGTCTGGTCTATTTAAATGTTCACAGGTGTATATTTGGGTTTGCGATCTTGTTTGTGTGTATTTCTCATACAGCAACTGTGGAGAAGCGTAGATAAAGTAAACCAGAATGCCCTCATCTCTGGTACCTGAGGTCCAAACGGTAACATGTAGCATACAATCAGCAAAGCAGTTCAAATGCAGCTAATTTATCTGGAATGAAGGCTGGTGATTCTCTGTGCATAAAACTGGAACATGTCTAAAAAAACATAATAATAATCTACTATAGATCAACATCACATAGAATGGATATAAAGATGTTTTTTGGTCACGTTGTAGTTTTATTTTGGGGGGTTTTTCTGAACCAAAGTGCCGACAGGAACTCAGGGGAAGAATGGTGAGTTAGAATAATTTCATTAAAAATAAATAGATGCAAAAACCGACATTAAGATAGGAGAAAAATAACTGGATAGATAAATAGATCAGTGATGAAAGGAGGGAAACAGGCAGAAAACGACCAGAACGATGTGGAGAAACGTTAGGCTATTAACCATTCAGACCAAATAAGCGTTATAACATGACATCATAACGCAGAAAAACTAATGTGATCTTTTTAAAGCGATATTCCATTACTGTCAAAGGAGCAATAAGCAAAATACCATCATTTCAGATAAAAGAACTAAAAAAAGTAGTTTTGTGAAGAGGTTTAAGTCCAGATGGTTAGACGTTAGACGTCACACAGCGTCTCCAGTTTCTTGTTTACTTCTACGCATTTCCCACTGGCTGAAAAACCAGTTTAAACCCAGTAACAGTTCGCTTCTACTGGCAGTGGGAACGGCTCACTGACCCGTGTCGACCTGAGTCAGACCACTCAGCCAGCGACCCGGGTTAAAATTGCCGTCAAACAGCTCTGATCAGCATACAGCGGAACACCAGACCCGAAGCGATCGGCTGATTTATGATGCCACTGAGCGCAACGAACAAACGTCCCAACATGGCGCCAGGAACGTCTGATCTAACAACCAAAAACAGCTCAGCTTCATTCCATAAACATGGAGCAGAATGGGAAAGCGTACGCCCCGGATCCCTCCATTGTTTACTTTCCTGATTTCTGTCACACCAATGACATCATCAAAGATAACCCGGTGTGATGATGTCACCAGAGACACACAGGCTACCAAATGCTGATTGTTAGCAGACTGACCTGTGTTGGGAAAACCTTCATTAGCCCGCTAACGTCATGTCCTGTCAGCTGAATCCTCTCCTTATAAATATTTAATTCTCTGTAAATTAATGTTGATCATTCTTTAATGAGATCCTCATCAAATAGATGTTTGTTTTTAAAACTTCATGTGTCCTCACAACTGGAGACAGAGGACACTGAGTATGCTGTCCAGGTTAGCTCTGTTACTACGGCAACAGAAATAGGTTGAGGAAACTGTCTTTGTGAAATGTACAAAACTGAGTTTCCCTGATTTCAGGTTTAAATAAGGTAGTTTTTAGTAAACCTTCTTTGTGAGACGGACCTCAGGTCGCTTCGGTTGCGTTCGACTTTTTAATCTCTGATCCGTTGTTTTTTTTCTATGTCACACTGACTGCATATAGAGAAGCTCCAGCTAAGCAGGGTGAGCAGATCTATGAAGACTGCAGTTTCTGTGCCACACAAATCGAAACAAATTCCCACATTTGACGGCGACAGATTATAAAAATCAATAAAAAATACATAAATAAAAAAAACTGGCAAAGCCCCACTTTATGAGTCTGCTCAGCATCTATGAAAACCAGAACCTTTTCTAGGTCTATATTAGAGTTATAATCGAGCTACATTTAAAGGCTGGTTTAAGGTTTCTATGCTGTCTGAGGCAGAGAGGTGATTCCCTGCCAGCGATCTGCGAAGTTTTTTTATTTTGTTTAGTTTTTTTGCCAATAGGGGAGAGAGATAAGCTGCCCTTTCCTGCTCTGTCTGCCCCTCGTTGCTTTGCTTTCTGTGAGGCTGAAAGAGGATCACTACTTTATTCCTTCTTTTGTCCTCATGAACTCCTATCACTGGTAAATATTATTTTTGTTTTTGGTTCTGTCCCGCTTGCTATATATGTGCCTTGTGTTTTATTTTGTAACCGCGTCTCTCTTCCTGTCAGACCACGAAATTGCTGCTGAATTGCTGCTGAATTGCTGCGTAGTCCGACTAAAATAGACCTGGGCTCCATCTCAGTTAGAGCTACGCTGCCCCCTGCAGGAAATCCTCCCCATTGACTTTCAAACAGCACTAAACGCCATCACCTCTGAGGGACGATTATCAGTCAGATCGGATTGGTGTGTTCTGGGCTTTACTGCTACCTACAGGAATGAAGCGTAGGCCAGGAAGGCCCCCATCAATCTAACTTACCTTTAGATTTCAGCCAATAAACTCTTGCATACAGCCCTGTCCTCCTAATAACACTCAGCAGAGCTTAGACTATATTTCTAATAGAGGATATAATATTTTCCCCACATTAAATTGTGTTTTGTTTTATTTCATAAAAGTCTTAAGCTCCTTAAGAGCTTCTATCTGCTGACAATGTCTTGGGCAAACCATAAAACATGCTGGAAAAACGTTGGTCAATCTATTCTTCACTATAGTCTTAATTTGAGTCGGGGGGGCGGGGGGGTAACCAAGATCTGGTCAGTTTAAGGTCCAAAACTAAAACTCCTTAGAACAGCCGTTATCCTGAAGTTCTGTTTTATATGCAGTGTTTATATACATGCTATTTTAGTTAAAATTGACATAAATGAGACATCTTAAAAGAAAAAACAATAATTATTTATCCAGTTAGTATTTTCTCCAAAGGATGGTCTCTCATTTCTATCAGAAACAAAATGACTATTGGTATAAAATGCTACTTAAAAATATCAGGCGTCTGATGAATATGAAGCTTTTTAAAACATTTCCAGATGAAGAGTCTTTTTCTCAGAGTCTCTGATCATTATTATCAGATTCTCTTCTTGTTTTCTATATTCTTCTTCTGCTGGTTTGTTGAAACTGATGTTCCTTCTGACCAAAGCAGTCTATGAGTGATGATTTACAGCAGGCAACAGATTAATGATGCTCATCGACTCCTCTGCACACAGCAGCATTGACCCACTCTTCAACCCTTCTTAAGGCAATGGGCTCCATCTCTGCTTATCAGATCCCCATCTGTAATGGTTGTGCAGTAGCTGCTGTAGCTGCCCGGGGTCGGCTCTATTCCCCAGCGCTGATCCATCTCCACCAGCTCAGAAACTACACTCCCAATAAAAAGCTCTTTGCCTTTTTGATGCATTTGCCAGTCAATCCATGCGTCGTCATCCCAGGACCACTGGGAGGGGCCGGTGGAGCTGGACTTTATCCTTCCTGCTGTTGGCTCCCAGTTTATACAAACTTAAAAAATACATCTGTTTTATAAATTCCTTAATACACCTTTAAACTAAAGCTTAGAGCGGAATTCATGGAACATTTCTGTTGCCATTTTGTTCCAGCTAATTCCTGTATTTACTGTCCTGTACTGTTGGACAGCAGGGGGCGCTCCTAAAGACCTTCTCTGACTGCTGTGGCATCAGCCATCTTCTGGCTGGATCAGCTGATCAGCAAGGCCAGCTCTGATTGGATGCCCTCTGGGCTCAGAGCAGGAGGTGGGAAACAGACGGATCCTCACTAAATGAACATCTCTGATGGATAATGTCCCCCCCCCCATGCATGAAGCTGGTGCTGAACTGGATAGCTCCTTCAGTGAAAGACTGCTGCACCCTAAATGCACCAGGGGGCGTTATCACAGAT